>NW_009223907.1:11882-16481 GCF_000690835.1 Fulmarus glacialis | reverse complement strand
CCTTCCCTTCATCCACTAGGTGGGTGACCATATCGTAGAAGGGTATCAAATTAAACAGGACTTTTCCTTTGTGAACCCACGTTGACTGTGCCTGATGATTGCATTATTCTTTAAATGCCTCATGTTTAAAGAATATGTCTTCCTATTTTGCTCTCATTATTATTATCTGTAACAGACACAATCTCTATGTCAAGTAGCAGATTTCTCATTGTGCTAGATACCGTACAAAGAGAGAATAAAAGGCTGGCAGTGTGTGGGAACTGGTTTCATGTATCACATGGTATTGTTTCAGCTCAGGAAGACTGAGATTTTTCTAGGTCATAACCAAATAGATTTCCAGGAGAGCTACAAAACTTCTAAGAATAAGCATTTGTTAGATATTTGTTTTCCATGACGAAAATATGATCACTGTGAATATTCTTGGAAAATGAGCAAAAAGTGCCATGAATTTCAAATACATTTAAGGAAATTCTCATGAGTGCTTTTTTTTTTAATATAATGTCCATCCGACTTTATTGACACTTACAGTTTATTATATTGCTTGTGCAGAACTACATTTAGAATGGATATAATTCCACCGACTTCGGTGGAGTTACACCAGGCATGAAAGCAGCCCACCCACTGACTTTACATTTTGAAAGCAAAGCTGTGCAATAGTAACAGGTGCCACATTATGTCTTTGCTAAATTCAAAGACATTCTTCCACCCAAGGGCTCCCACTTCTTTTTATGCACCTTGCTCCTTTCTTCACTTTTTATTACCAACACTGCTCCCTCAACATGATTGCATCTGCATTTTATTAAGATTACTGCTACTGTTTAAGAAACACTATATCTCACTGCATCATGCTGTGTTTTAATATTTCCTGGTTTATTCTACTTACATTTCCTTTGATAGATAAGTATATATTTTCACATGCAACAAAATCAGACTGCTTTAAGGAATAAATTGATAAATTGGCATCTAGAACACTACCAAGCATCCCAACTCTGTGCCAGGCTCGGAGGAAATATCAGGGCTGCCAGTTACATTGGCTGAAGAGTCAGACTATAGCCAGCCAGGAAGAGATTGTCTGTCTGCTGGAAATGATTATTGTCATTATTTAGACTTGAAGTGGTGCCTGCTGCTTCCTTTTCAAACACAGACAAGGTGCAAGAAACCCTGCCCCAAAAATCATACAATACAGCTTGAAGCATGCAAGCCATCAGTGAGCGACAGTGATTTCTAAGTGGAGTGGGGGGAGGGCAGAGGAGGGGAACAAATCCCTTAAGGAAAAAACCTGCCAAGGTTCCTCTTACAAAATACACATGCACATACATGTGTGTATGTATGTATGTATAAATACATGCGTACTTAGTTTTTAAAGACTCAGCCTCTCGCTGTCATACTGAAGAGCAACCCGATCATAGAGTGGACTCCATGGTTGTACTGGGGAGCCACAGGGAAACCCCTGGGTAGCTGAGGGGACCTGCAGGGGGATGGCCTGCAGAGACAATTGCAGTCTCAGGGCTGTATACCTACAAGAGTCCTATTAAGAGGGCAGCATTACTGAACGTTAGTACAGATGTTGCCCATGGGTGGAGACTATACTACAGCAGGGAGGGACTGCTACTGCTGTCAGTGAAATGGTATTGCCAATTTAACAGGAAAATATTGTTAAGTAAATATATGAAACCCCCTTCCCTACCATGCTTTCCTGTCCCAAAGCCTGAAGCTCTGGAGGCAGAAAGAGAAGCCCCAGGAACATCATGGAGGACAGCTGCTAAGATGTTGGAGTAAACTTGGGCATGAGGGTCCTGTGGGGTCCAGTGGCTTTGCTCAGGCTGTGTCCAAAGCTGTGCTTGCAGGCTTGCAATGCTAAAGACTAGAAAATCTGTCCTTGAGGGCATTTTTTGAGCCATTTCTACTAGTAAAAGTATAGCTTGCCATTCCCTCCTTCCTCCACCTTTATTCTCTTTTGTCCTGAAATCTTGCACTATATCAACCCAGAGTTGCAAATTTCTCTCTGGGACTTCTTCCTTTATTTAGACAGTAGATTCACTGCCGTGTAACAGGGAGTAAAAAAACCCAACCAAACCACAAAAAGCAAACCAACAAAACAAACCCCACGCAACAACAACAATAACAACAAACAAAGAACAACCAACCAACCAAACACCAACAGCCTCCCAGCCCTCCTTTTTGCCCCTGTCTACCCAAGCTGTAACATGCTTTAGTCTAAGGAGAAGGAAGTTTGGTCGATGAAAAGAAGACATGCTTCTAACAACAAGGTGTGGTACAAAATAAACAAATTCCCTGGAAAATCATTTACTTGATTAGTTGCTTCTACTTCTGCATGCGTTTCAGACATTAAAAAAAACATATTCAGCCTACCAACCTCCTGGCCAGAGAGGACCTGAAGGGTAGAGGAAAAACAAAGAAATAAGGATGTGCAAACAGAATAGGAGAGGACTTGGATGACTGCCCTGTAATGAAAACTGATATCGCTGTAAGCCAATGTAATAATTTATCTCAGCTGATAGATCAGCTAACTGCTAATATATTATGAATACAATAGACAGTCTGGGTCTGTAAGATGAATGTTTTTCTGCATGCAAGCTGCAACTAGAAGGGCTATTTTCCCCTTTCATTAATCTAGAATAAATAATGGTTATAATATTGCATATCTCTTGCCTTATCTCTGACAGTTTCTTCGTGCTGAAATAGGAGATTGCTGCAGTATGCAACACAGCTTCTCAGTGTGTTCTCTGTGCGAGACAGAAAGGGGGTCATTCATGCTGGAAAATATCTGGCAAAATTTCAAAGTTGCTTCCCCTTTTAATCAGTCTTGAACGCAGCTACAATGTGTTCCTGGAATTTTAAGTACAGTTAGATATGTGTTCCTGTTTGCTGTTAGTGAGTTATTTCTTTTTCTGCAGCACAGTTTCCAGTTGTTGACTGTGATCAAGCCTAGTGTGAGATTCTAAAGGGAAGTAGAGTAAAATCTAGTTTTCGGTTTTGGAGTCCCTACATAAATCCTTAGACAACAATGGATGCCCTTTTTCTTTTTTTGAATTGAGATGTAAAAACAATTTTTCTCTTTTTTCTGTGCTTTTTTTCCTAAGAGGAAAATGGATACCTCAGCAGTGTTTGAGTAAAAATATTGCAAAATATAACAGCAATCTGTTTGAAAATGTTCAGACTGCATCTTTACCATATTTAGTCAGTTATCTCACATTTTCTGATGGTTGTTGTAAGTTTTGTCCAAATGCTCATTTTTCCCCCCTCAAAACACATATAATTATGTAGAAATTTATAATTTGATAATTTCTTCTGTCATAGTGATTAGAAAAATTACCTACAAAGTAGCTACATTTCTGCATTTGTGTTTTTTTCTTTTTTTCGTGTAGCCACCTTATCTTGCTGGAAATAGACAGACAGCTGTTTGAGTAAAAAGGAAGAAATACATCCTGTATGCAGGGTGAGCATGGGCAGTGCTGCTCATGCTTCCCCCCCGCTTTCAAATCACAGCTGGTTTTGTAGTTTTCACACATTTCAAGGCAAGCACCTTAATCCCTTCATCTATTTTCTATGTATTGTTTTGTTATTCTCTTGAAAGCAAAGAGATTATATACTAGTGATGAACAGGTCTAACTCAGTAAAAACTTTTACTTCAATGAAGAAGGTCTAGACTATCAATATAGCAAGGAAGAGCTCAGAACAAGTCCCAGTGAAGTATTTGGCCCAAGTGTTTACTTTTAGACCTGTCAGTGTTCATGATGGGGAGGTGTTGGGAGAGCAATTCAAACCTTAGCAAAATATAAACATAAACACCATATTTACTGATTGTGGAATTGCTTACTATGAATCTGACATCAGACTGAAAATGAGGCAGGCCATGCGTTGGCTCCTCTGTGGTGTTAGAAAATTTTCTTTAACTCTGTTACTTTATCTGTGATATTGCCCTAAATGCAGAATGAATCTCTTACATACCAGGGCTCATATTAATGCTTATTTTTCAGCTCAGCAAAGGAATACTTTTCATACATGCACTCATAGTGTTCCAATTTTTCTAAAAGGATAGGTGGAAAAATTAATAAATTTGCTAAAACAAGAAAAAAAGCTTTCAGAGAAATGAACATGGGTAGACCTTTGATGTATAGAGGTCAACAGAAATGAGACCAGATAGCAAAATCGATGACATACATTTTCTGTGACTCAGATAGAATGTATTTATCTCAGTACAGAAATAAAAATTCTCACTAAAGAAAAGTAGATGTTCAAGCCCAATATCAAAGGAAGGCAAAGATGGTCTTGCTGTCAATGCATGGTCAGAGGAACTCAGGAGGCCTGGACTCAATTGCTGACTTTCCTACAGACTTCCTGCAGGACTTATGGAAAATCACGCAGGATGTGTCAACACCACGTCCTGGAGGGTGGCTGAGCGGCATACGTTAGCAGCACTGGCACCAGCTCTGGGACTCGATAGCTCACCAGCACATGCCAGCACAGCTGTAGCACCACGGGCTGGGTTTGGGGCCAGACAAGTTTGTACCATACATACTGAAGCAGGAGGACCAACCCACCTGGGTCAACACTAGCTCGGACAAATCCTTCTCA
>NW_009223907.1:0-11851 GCF_000690835.1 Fulmarus glacialis | reverse complement strand
GGTTCAGCATGACCAGGTCCTTCATTTTGTCTCAGCTCCCCATTTGTGAAGCAAGACTTAGTCACCACACAGTTATAAAGCATCGTAGAAGGAATGATGTGCACCAATAATTTCAAATTTACTGACAAAAATATTTTTTATCTGAATAAAGTGTGGAACAAAAAGAGCCAAAACCTTCACAATAGTCATATTGAAATGTGCCTTGTGCTTAAATTCAGTACTATAAAATGAATGACTGAGTCTATAGAGACAGACTAGTACATGAACATGAGTCTATAAAGACAAACTAGTACATGAACATAATCTGGACACAGGAAAGTTTACCTTGATGTGATCCAGTGGAACCAGGTAACAGAACAGTATCTCCCTCCCTTATTTTCCTAGGAGACAGGAAGAAATGATTTTTTGCTTTGTTTACAAAACTAAATCCAATTTAGTTGATACTATGCCACTGAAGAGTTAAAACTGTGTATAAATTACTGTAACAACTTACTGGAAAGGAGAAAAAAAAATCCTGGAAATGGAAATTTAATACCTTTGGTGGTCTACGGTGAAAATCAGTATGGGATAGTAAACTGCAGTGATATCATTCATTATCATAGTATGCAGTCAAAAAAATGGCAGATGGCCAGTTAAGTACTTTGATGTTGTTTAGGTTTCTCCATCCATATCTACAAGTCCATATACTTTTTATTGCATGTGATGGACAAGAAAGCTGTTTGCAGCTCTGAGCACTTTAAAACTTCTTTAAATTTCATTTCAAACACTAAAGTTATTCTCCTTTCAGACTGCCTCAGAAATGTAGTGTTTACTTGCAGCTGTTGAAAATGGGAAGAAGAAAGAAAGTGGGTCATTCTAGTTATTTTCATAACTAGTACGAAAGTGTATTCCCACGCTAAAAATTCTGAAGAGCATTGTATTTAGCTTGTAATTTACTATTTTCAAATGCACGTATTCTCTGTGAAACAGACACTGTTGATTCATAGTAGGTGAATATCTCGTATTAGAGATATATAAATGTTTGACTTCTTCATTTGGAGAAAGCTAAGGGGGCTCAAGAGACTTAGAAACTGAGGTCATTTATCTCTACTTCAAGCAAGGCTGTGAAACAGTTTGTGTCACCTCAGTGACTACAGGACTGCAAAACAAATGTAACTTTCCAGTACCAAATTTGGATTTTGATATATTCCACTACAAAATTGCAAGCCTCACATACCAAGAAAACCATTCTTTGACTTATCTCCATGCAAGTAATATGAATGTAACTCACCTAGCTTGTTGGTGCAGCTGGGTGGCCAGAAAAATAATTTTTTCTTCAGATTACACTGGTCTGTTTTCTGGAAAGCAAATGGTCTTTATAGGTCCCCTAAAGACCCATAAATATTTGAAAACACTTTCAAAATTATCATCTGGGGCTTTTTGGCAACTATATTGAGGTGTACATTTCACAAAGTATGTATTCTCACAGCACCTCACAATGGCTTGCTAATCATGCATTCCCTGGCTCATTCACACACATAAAACTACTGCTGTACATTTGGATGCATTTATAGCACATATATAGAATGGATATTATTTGTAACATATGGGCAAAAGAAGCCATTTCAGTATGAAGAGGTAATGCCCACTCAAACCTTGATGCTTTTTCACCATCTTTAGAATCTGAAAAAAATATTTTTCTGCACTTTCAATAGAATGAAACTGATTTATATTATGTGTAAAACACATTACAAATTTGTGTAAAACACAAAATAGATTTCGTACAAGTAAGTACTATAACAGCTTTATAAAGAGGACCCGTACTGTAACAGCTTAAAGAGTATCCTGTTTGGATTTGTTGAAAATTTGGTGGCTATACCTTGTTAGGCAAAATTAACTGTACATGTATTTGTACTCAACTTGGCACCATCTCATTTAAAAATGGACCCCTCAGTCCTGTAATCATCGAATCTGGAAGCATAAATATACGCAGTTCAGTAATTAAGGGATTTTAAAGTACTTCATTAAAAAAAGGGACATTATGCAATCTGTTACAAAGCTAATACATCAGCCAACTGAACCTCTTAAAAAAAAAGAAGTGATAGAATTTTGTGATTCGGCTGAGTGAAAGACACTATGCCTCTATTTATTGCAAAGCCCCGAAGTTGAGAATCTGCCCAAAAATCGTGGGATTATGCAGCCTTTAACAATCACGCTTTCTGAGTATATCCTGATTTTTTAAACCCTCTCTTTTCCAAAGTGTGCATGACAATGAGTTTTATCAGCTCTAAAAATGTTACCATGAATAAATGATTTCAGTTCCAACTGCAGCGGGGAGGCTTGCTCCCTCCCTGTCCTTCCTGCCAGTATAACCATGTGAATGCTGCAGCTTCATACACCACAACAAAACTGCCTGCAGAGGAGACCAAGTTTGGAGCCTGTTTGCAAAAATGGACTGTGCTGTATCGAGCAACTGCTCTGGTTACAGTTGTAGGAGTATTTACACCAAAAGGTAAAGACTGATACATTTTGTGATTGTACTCTTTGTAATAAAAATCTAGGAGGGGAGAGGAAAGGAGACATGTCCTTACAGTCAAGGAACTGAATTCAGATGTTTGAGCTGAGTTGGGTTCAGTTATTTCCTTTCCCTGAAAGCTCTTAAAGACTCTGGTGGAAACTATTTGATCACCTAATTTCCTAATCTGTTAAACAAAGATAAAAGACTGCCTTTGCATGCCTCGTCTATCTAGCAGCTAACTGCTTGAGGAGGCAATAATATCTCATTATAGGTACATTTAACACACAGCTTTCTGAGATCCTAATCTCACTGAGTACCCTTCTGACATAAAAATATTAGGAAATCTTCTTTTGCAAATCATGTATTTTCTAGCACTCTGAAGGCTAGGTGTCATCTGTTTTCAGACTTGTACTCATTAGCTTTTACAAATGCAGAGTTTGAGCCTGAGCTTTAGCCAAGTACGACTTAGAGAAAGCCCCCTTCCCCCTGCTGCACCTTGGCTGCCTGCTTGGCTCTCTGACAACAGTTAGTGCAGTCCCAATTTCTGCACGCAGCGTATGGCACCAGAAGACTATCAAGGCAGCCAGGCACACTCAGCCATCATCCAGGCACACTCTTTTTCCTAGCCGTGAAGGGTTAGGCTGATGAAGGAATTGCTAGCATACTTCTCTGCTGTGCAAGGACCTCCTATAAACACATCCTCCCCCGCCAGGCAAATAGTGCGGGGAGAGGTTCACACAGATTTTTAAGGAGACAGGTATTTCCATTTGCATCATTCCAAAGCCTCAAAAGCAGTCAAAAAGGCAGCCTGAAGTACTCTTCTATCAGTAAGAATTGTTGATTTCTTCCTTTCTGACTAATTCTCATGCACGTACAACCATAAAGCATCAGCAAGCAAATTCTACAAACCAAACAAATCTTCCCTTCCCTGGTGCCAGCTTTGCCAAACTTTAGCTGCAACAGCAGAAGACCTTGCCACCATCCAGGTGTCCGTTCTGCAGTGGCAATCCCTACCTGTCAGCCAGAGGGCTTGCAGCAGCAAGTAGCCGCAAGAAGGGAGGCCAACTCCTCTTTTCTCTCTGTCTGATCTCCAGTGAGGGCTTTGATATAGATCTGATGAGAGCTGGGGTCTTGTAGGCTTTGGCTGGCAAAAAACAGTTCAAAAAAACCTCAGAGTTGAGAAGCAAGATGCTGCTCTGTGCCGTTGGCTGCCATAATGTCAGATGCAATACTAACGACACCATTTACTTCTGAGTCATTTTAAACCCAAGAAATTCTCTCCTGATGTGCCCTACTTTGTTTATAGGTAGCTTTATAATCCCTGTGGTGGCAACAGGCCCTGATGAACTGGGACCGTTCATTTAGATAGTTCAACAAACTGACAAACTGCTATTGTGTACTGGAAAAAAAGGAAAGGAAAAGGAAAAGAGAAGGGGAAAGGGAAAGATGCTCTGGTATAACACTTCCTAAATGTATCCATACCATTTATTATTTAACAGATTGTTACCCAAGTTGCTGAAAACTTGCTGAGTAGTTTATCTTGCTACATTTGGTTTATCTAGTTATATAGGTCACCTATAAATAAGAATCACTGTCTAGGAATCTGACTAAAAATTTGGCCTGCTTGACCTAAACACCAAAAGAAAATTCTGTCCGTAAAATTATTTTAATCACAAATTAAACAATGGCAAAATGTTAAATACACTAAAAGGGTAAGTATTTGTTCATACTGCAGTAGGTATGGAGGGAGTAAATCCCAATGCACTCCAGGTACTCTCTGCTACCAGACTATAGTAACTTACTCTTATTAGAAGAAGAAGATTCAATGGTTTCAGCCGATATAAGTTACTCACTAAGGTGACAAAAGCATCTTTATCTGTAGTTTCTTCAATTTCAATTTTGTAAGTGGACGAAGACAAGAGAATGCCAAAGGAGAAAAAACTGTGCATAATCCTATAGGAAGTTCTCATAGCTGCTATCATCCTGCTAATTAAATACTCTTATATGTCCTTGGTTTTGTTGATTTGGGGTACTGAAGCTTCATTCAATTCCTAGATGTTAGAAAGAGGTATGATGGAAAGATTATTCCTGCCCTGAAAAGCTGCTGATCAACTTTTACATGCATACCAATATAGATGTATATATACTATACATACATATATATACACACATGTATATATCTAGACATGATTAGAACACATTTGATTAACATTGTATTATCTTTCCTTTTTCCCCCAGGATTTCTGTGTAAACAATGAGAATGAAGTCCCTTTTCACACAGCTCTGCTTCACCTTTATATCTGGCCTGGATGTGACAAACTGTGTTTTGTTTCAAAAGAGCAATATAAAATCAGAATGCCACATTTTGGTATTTTCCCTTCTTCTCATCACAATAGTAAAGAACCAGTTCCCAATGTGCTTAACTCGCGTCTGAACTCCTATTACAGTCAATATATGTTTAACCTCAAAAACTAGCATGTTGTTGCAAAGTGTTATTTAGATTACTAGCGCTTTACGGGTGGCAAAGTAACCCAGTTACATAATTTTTACACAAATAATAGTAACAATCAGAAAACGCTTGACTGAAAACATCTATAATAAACAACTATAAAGCTTTACATGTTTGGGGGATTCATCACAGTTGAAATGACATATGCTAATCTGAAAATGTAATGCATCTGGAAAAGAAGCACACTCTTCTACAAGCAACTCTTTAGCTACTTTTTATTCCTATTATAATTTTCTCCAGCCATTCATCCCTCCTACGCATCCAGACAAGAACTGTATGAATTTGGCAGCAAGGAGGAAGGGTCATTCTTGAACTTTACAGCAAATAAATTTAAAGTAAATCAAAGACTTTCATCAAATACTAGTGTCACTAAATATCAGGGTACCAGCCCTGTTACAAGTGTGGCATACACATGCTCAGTGGCACTGTTTTCTGAGCAGCACCTTAGACACAATCTATGGGCAATATGATAAAAGGAGAGACTACACATATTTCTTCACCCAACCCAGGAAAGAAAAGCATAGGAATTCACCTCACATTATCCCTGTTGGTAACGCTAATCAATATCCAATATGGGTAATCCAGCAGCTGGCAATGTGCTCCTAAATCTTTATTACACAGATCGCATGTTCCTAGGACCTGAAAATTTCAGGGTCAGCTGTGTGGTAAGAGCAGTGGGTAAAGGGGACATCAAAACTGCACCAAGAGCAGAACTGGGCGTCTGCTAAGCACGTGCCTTGCTGGAGCAACAAGATGTGCCATGGTGATATTTTTCATAATCCCATCTTCATAATGTATAATCAGGTCAGAAGCTTTGACGGTCCTCTCTTTACCCAGAGTTGATTTTTTTTTTTATCTTAAGTCTACCAACATGCATAAAAAGGTAACATTTCCATGCTCACATACCTGACAACATAGATGTATTCAGAAGAACAAATCTGCTCTCAAAGAATAATTTTGCCCTGTGGGGAACCATGAAACAAGATTTTTTACTCAAGTTCTGGAATAGTGTCCCATCACATAAACAAGGCCACATTAACTTACCATTGCATCCAGCTTTTTCTTTCTTGCAAGTACAGAAAATAACCAGACTGTGGTTTGCAGGGAATTCCAGCACCACATCTTTCAGGGTCTTATTTTTTTCCCTAAATGGTCCATGAATCGTGCCAAAAACTTACGGGAGGAAAATATTTCTGAGCTGGGCTTTTTTCCAGATGGCCCCAATCCCAGTGTCCAGACACTTTCAAAAATCGAGAGGTAAAGTCCGATGTAGGCGACAGTTTGTCCTCACCTGTAGTGATCGGAGTGATGGCGTTTGTCTTCCCAAGTAACCGTTACGCGTGATGGAGCCCTGCTTTCCTGGAGATGGCTGAACACCTGCCTGCTCATGGTAAGTAGTGAATGAATTCCTTGTTTTGCTTTGCTTGCGTGCGCGGCTTTTGCTTTCCCTATTAAACTGTCTTTATCGCAACCCATGAGTTTTCTCACTTTTCCCCTTCCCACCCCGGGGGAGTGAGCGAGCGGCTGCGTGGTGCTCAGTGGCCGGCTGGGGTTAAACCACGACAATGCTGTAGTTTGAATTTTAAGAAATGCTCAGTGACTCCATGTGTAGCTACACCACCCACAGTCATATTTCCTGCTGTAAGGGGTAGCGGAGATCATCTGTCAGGCACAACATTAAACAACAACTGACCCTGCATACAGCTTGGGGTGCAGAAACAGGGCATACTTATATGCACCTTTCAGGTTCTGAAGAAAATCTGTTCTGAACTGACAAAGCTTATGCGCTGTAATATGACTAATTTATGGTCTGAAATAGATGAAGGATAAGAGAACATCGAATAGTAAACAGATGCCAAATCAAATGCTAAATGTGATGGTCTGTAAATATGCAGCTGCTATAGCTTTACCTGACGTGTCCAATTGTAAACTTGCCTCACTGAAATGTATTACAGTAATCAAGAGAAAACGTAAAAATATGTAAATTTATGTAAAGTATCCAGAGCTCCTGATAAGTTTTCAGCCACAGAGACTCAGCCTACTTGTTGGTGAAGTACAACTACTTTTGAATTCCCACGTAAACTGCACTGCTCAAAATCTAGTTCTGAATCATTCAACTTTAGGAATAGGTGAGAGATGCATGAAGACTACAGCAGGTTATTGTACTGGGATTATCCCTTCATATTGTCCTGCAGCCGTGGAAGCAAAGAAAGTTACAGCCTCTCTCCTGTTCTTGGAAAACTAAGAAGGATTTAACGTAAGTCTCTCATGTCTTCCTAGAGTGAAGTGCAGAAATGTGGAACAAGCCTTTGGATGGTGGGCAGCCAGGAAACTGAAACAGGTTTATTTTATAATGCAGTGTTTGGAGAAACATCCATATAAATGTAGAAAATTGTTTTCTCTACTTCACATGGGTTAGAGAGATTTATAACACTCAAAATCTAATATCTGATCTGGCTTCTAGGAAACATTGTGCTCCACACTCTGTTTTTTTGGATCAATTTCCTGCTATAAGATTAGGTAAGACGTGAGTCCAAATGAGTCAAAGTGGCAGAGTTTTTTCACCTTTCTTATGAAGGTACAGGTCAGTGAAAAGTAAGAGTTCAAGGAAACAATAGAGAATAACGGATATGATTTTTCACAGTTTGTGACTGTGTTCAGAAGAGACAAAGACTGAAAAAGGCAGTCCAAATGTCAAATGAGATCTCATGCTTGAGGAAAGAAGGGAAACCTGAAACTTCCACAAAGCAGATATTCCCCTTGGCTCAGTGTTCTTCCTCCTTTCAGTTACAGCTGCACGGGTCTCCATCAGTCAGACATCAGCTGAGTCCTAGAGACGAATATGAAGAGAGTCTATCTCAAGCTAGTAGATCAAGAATGGGAACCCAGCAAACACACAGTGGACCCAGATAAATGTCTGGTATGTGAGAAAGGGTTAATGGATGGTTCTCCACGGAATTTAATAAATGTGTGACCTGCTGCTTAAATACCTGTCTTCCACTCTTGTGTGTCTTGATCTAGCTAAGAATGGGCCATGATTTGGCTTCTTCCTATGATTGGTTTAATTGGAAATGTGTCAGTTTCCATTGCCCATTACCCAGGTTAGTGATCGCAATGAAGATTTAAGAACATGTATCTTAATTAAATTTAATAGTGTGCTTGCTCAAACAAAACTTGCTTTCCATCTTCATGAAACAAAATAAAGAACCAATCTATTTCTTCTGACTCGTGTGCTGATTTCCACCTTTAAAGAAACCTTGCCAACAGAACTGGAACGTGAGCCGCCTGTGTAAATATTTTTCCCAGTGTGTCCTAAATTTTAGAATAAACAATTCTAGATTATTATACATTTTTGATTCAAGTAATTTACCCCTTCTTCAGGGAATATGAAAAATTGTCTTGTCTGATTTTCATTGCTTTTAATAGTCTTTGTATGTGTTCTGAAATATGAAGAGTTTCTTATGTATTTCAGTACCAAAGGGCAGTTTCCAAATCACTGTACCTAATTAGCATTTAAATCTTAATCAGAACTTCACTATTTACAGCTTTCCATATCATAAACTGCAACGTAACTTCAGGCTTATCAACTCTTCTATGATTTGTTATTCTATTTTATTGTAAAGGTTTAGACATATAAATCAGAGAAACAATATAAAATATATACAGTAAATTAAGTTTCAAAGCATAGCATATTAAAGGCAAACTTGAAGAGTCATTAGTCATAGATAAGTCAGGTTTAATGGATAAAACACTTTGGGATTTTTTTCTGGATTTCTTTCGTACTCACATGAGGATTTAACAGAGAGTCATAACACTTGAGATTCCCCCGAATATTTATGCTTTCTGCACACGTGTGACTGCTTGACCATGGGCTCAATTCTGTTTTTACTGAACAATGTGGCAAAATTCCTGTCAACTTAAAAGAAAGTGGAATAGTATCTAATAGAAAGGAGTTATGGGTGTCTAAGAGCTGGCAGTATTTTATCTTTAAGGACTATTTCTTACATTTCTTAATGAAAAGATTCTCTGCCCTTCCCATTTCCAACACACAGAGCTAGGTGAAAGTCTGTACTAAATCAAAGTGGTCTATTCTTAGAGTTAGCATTAAAATACTAACATGAAAGATGCTGTATAAGCTGCAGATTGGTCAGTTTCTTTTAGTAGCATAATACTCTTTAATATACTATTTCATAACATTTAGAGCTTTCCATTCTGGATTTAAGATTCCAAATGATATTCTGAACAAATGTGTAGAACTTCCTTAGGTTTTGTCTAGTAGCTGCCCAGGGGGGATATTTACCGTGTATCCTACAGATTAGACAAGAAATTACTTTTAGAAACTTGTTCCTGAGTCCACTAGCAAAATTTCTTTCATATTTAACAGTAATATGTGGATCCAATCACATCCCTGTTCTCAAACTAGTGGTATGATTTTTTGTGATGCAATGACATTGCAATGAGACATCATGGCTAAAAGTAATAATTCCATAACACTGAAATGCAATTATCAAAACCATTACTGATATACATTTGCGAGAGAATAATGCAAAATGGAACAGGTAGAGTGAAGGACTACTAGAAAGATTGGGGGAATGGAGATATTTCCTTAGAAAAGGTATGTTTCTGAGCTAGAAATATGTCTAAAGATATATGTGTGTGTCTACCACACTTGTACCTGTCTTTCATAGATAATCCCAAGCTCCCTCTGCCCCCACCAAGCTGACCGGATGCACACCAAATCCTATCCAAAAGCCACAGGAATGCAGCACCCTGTTGGGCTTATACAGCCAGGCTCTCAGCAGGGCTAGCAAACCCTGGCATAGAGCAGCTTCATGCAGCTTCACTGCTTTGACTTCAAAGCCACCTCACCCTCAGCCAGCTCAGAAGACAAGCAGAGCAACCTTGGGTCTGTCTGCAAAAGGCTGCATAGGTAACCCCGTACATGCTTAGCTTGCTTCCTAGCAAGGCTAGGAAGGTTAATGAATGCTGTCTGTATGTAGGTAAGCCAAAGTATATTTGAAGTACGTCAGGATGAACAGAAATAGACAGAGCTATTCAAGCTAAAGGAGAACATTAGAATAAAAAAGTCTTCTCAAACCAAGTTAGCCTGGAAATTAGAAAGTTTCTAACCTACAAAGTAGAAGGCTTTGAATCATAGAATCATAGAATTGTTTAGGTTGGAAAAGACCTTTAAGATCATCGAGTCCAACCATTAACCTAACACTGCCAAGTTCACCACTAAACTATCTCCCTAAGCACCACATCGATACGTCTTTTAAATACCTCCAGGGATGGTGACTCAACCACTTCCCTGGGCAGCCTGTTCCGAGGCTTGACAATCCTTTCAGTGAAGAAATTTTTCCTGATATCCAATCAAAACCTTGATTTGGCACAACTTGAGGCCGTTTCCTCTTGTCCTAAGCCTGTAGAGTTCACCACTAAACTATCTCCCTAAGCACCACATCGATACGTCTTTTAAATACCTCCAGGGATGGTGACTCAACCACTTCCCTGGGCAGCCTGTTCCGAGGCTTGACAATCCTTTCAGTGAAGAAATTTTTCCTGATATCCAATCAAAACCTTGATTTGGCACAACTTGAGGCCGTTTCCTCTTGTCCTAAGCCTGTAGAGTTGTTGTGACCCAAGTGCAGGACCTGACACTTGGCCTTGTTGAACCTCATACAGCTGGCATTGGCCCATCGATCCAGCCTGTCCAGATCCCTCTGTAGAGCCTTCCTTCCCTCAAGCAGATCAACATCCTGCCCAACTTGGTGTTGTAAGCAAACTTACTGAGGGAGCACTCGATTCCCCTCATCCAGATCATTGATAAAGATACTGAGCAGAACTGGTCCCAAAACTGAGCCCTGGGGAACACTGCTTGTGATCGGCCGCCAACTGGATTTAACTCCGTTCACCATGACTCTTTGGACCCAGCCATCCAGCAAGTTTTTTAGCCAGCGAAGAGTACGCCCGTCCAAGCCATGAGCAGCCAGTTTCTTCAGGAGAATGCTGTGGGAAATGGTGTCAAAGGCTTTACTGAAGTCTAGGTAGACAACACCCACAGGCTTTCCCTCATCCACTAAGCAGGCCACCTTGTCAGAGAAGGAGATCAGGTTAGTCAAGCAGGACCCGCCTTTCATAAATCCATGCTGACTGCACATATTGCACAGGTAATAACGTACCATAAAGATCGTCACACAATGGTTGTACCAGAACTGACTTGCTGTCATTTTCTGATGTGCATGTTTCCAGTCATATAAATGCAGAGCTTTTAGACCAGCAAAGCTCCCTTATTAATGCATACTGCCCTGGGGAACACCGCTCGTGACCGGCCACCAACTGGATTTAACTCCATTCACCACCACTCTTTGGGCCTGGCCATCCAGCCAGATTTTTACCCAGCAAAGAGTGCACCCCTCCAAGCCATGAGCAGTTTCTCTAGGAGAATGCTGTGGGAAACAGTGTCAAAGGCTTTCCTAAAGTCTAGGTAGACAACATCCACAGCCTTTCCCTCATCCACTAAGTGGGTCACTTTATCACAGAAGGAGATCAAATTAGTCAAGCAGGACCTGTCTTTCATAAACCTGTGCTAACTGGGCCTGATCACCTTGTTGTTCAGTACTTGCTGCCTGATGGCACTCAAGATGATCTGCTCCATAACCTTCCCCAGCACCGAGGTCAGACTGACAGGCTGGTAGTTCCCCGGATCCTCCTTCCGGCCCTTCTTGTAGATGGGCATTGCTGATGTGGTTTGACCCGGCAGGCAGCCAGACGTTCACTCACACAGCTGTTCACTCACTCCCTCCCCACCCCCACGGTGGGATGGGGGAGAGAATAAAAAAAAA
>NW_009223906.1:14245-63346 GCF_000690835.1 Fulmarus glacialis | reverse complement strand
CCCCCCGAACGTTTATCCATGAATGTTTCCTTTCATGATATTAACCTTTCCTATTTAATTTCAATAATATTTATTGAATAAAAATAATTGAATATTGAATTTAAAAAATTATTGAACAGAAATAATTAAGGTTGGTCATTTTGAATTTTCAGTGGAGAGAGAGACAGACATAGATATTGCCCGTATTCTTCATTGTGTCCGCATTTTTTACTTTTCATATTTTTCTTTCAGTGGGTATTTATGTTCTTGATGGTTTGCATTTAGTATTTTGGTTTTATTGCAACACTGTACTATTAAATTGGTCAGCAGGGAACAGCATAACATCAGTCCAGATGGAACATGATGGAATGACAATCAAAAATATGGTGTTAGTGTGTAAGGATGGGTCATTCAGGCAAGAAATGTTGAAAAGGACTGAACAGGCTATAAAAAGGTTGGAACAAAAATGTGAAGGAAAAAGGCAAGGGTGAGAATGTTAAGATTTCAAGGTAAAAATATTGTTGCACCGAACTAGATCATAAAGCAAATGGAATTTCAGAGCACTTGAAATCTGAGTTGCATCAAATCAGTGCTTTTTGGAAAAAAAAATCACAACCACACTGGAAACATGTTTAGGCTGCATGTTTCTAAAAGTAAAGCTTGCAGCTAGCTTCCCATGTTATTTAGCACATACTGTGTGCTAAAAGAACATCCTGTTTTTCCATCTACAAGTCACCCTCCTCCTTACCTAGCACACGTGAACATTTACCACTGAAAATATCCTCTTGCGGCAAGGCAGTCCAAGTCTTCAAAAACTGCTGGTATTTTTGTTTTATTTTTGATGCAGAGAAAGCACCTGGAGGGAAGCTTTTCTAGTTTTTTTTCTACCTAATAAAAAGGAACTGGTTGCAAATTTTACAGATCAGGGAGAGACTGAAGTGTTTAATTAATACCTTTATTGCATAGTGCTTCATGAAAGATCAGATATGAACAGCTGCCTAACACCATATCATCACCAAGAGTTAAGATCTTTGGTATGGAAAGGTCTCAGACAGACTGGGTTAATAAATTTCATTCCAAGTCAGAAGTCTACTTCTATACAAGAAAACTAGAAAGTGCAAGAGCTTATATTCTGGATTATCTCATGTAATTTGACCACAAGTATAATATTAAACTCTCACATCTCCAAAATAGGGCAGCCACCTGGAAGATGCCAATTGGCTTGGGCTAACTCTGTAAGCATGTCTGGAAATGTTTTGAGAGCTGGTCCAGAGTGAAAATATAGAAGGAACTGCTCCCACAGTTAAACTATACAGATAACACTGTTCCACCACCTAGGTACAACCTCTGGTACTGTTCAGCCTGGTAACATAAACATTTGGTTGAAGCAATCTCAGGCTGTTAAACTGTATATATCTGAAGTGCTTGGTCCATACTACCTTCCAGGTTCTTTTGACCACCTCACTCAGGGTGCAAGAGCATCCTAGTCTGCATTCCTCGGTTTCTTCTCCATCAAAACAAAGGCAAAAGGATTGGAAGTTGAATATATAAATCTCATCTCAAAATACCATCAGGAGGGAAATGAGAACCTATTTGGATGCAGGGCCCATGAGATTCAACTTCAATCTCCAAAAATAATCTGGAACAAATAATGAAGTTATGTGTAAGTGCCTAGAAGAAACCAAGGAAGTGAGTAAATAACAAACATGGGTTTGTCAAGCTGAAATCATTGTAAATAATCAAATTTCTTTTGATGGTAAAATAATGGCTTTGATGCATACGTTCCCCAGGACAGGAACATGAACTGTGAAATGGGGCAAAACTGCTCGGAAAAAGCACTAGAAAGCCTTTAGGCACAGTTCATTGCCAGAATGGGAGGCAGGATGAGCAAACATTCTTTAGGTATCCACTTTTTTCTTGGTCCTGTCCAATGTCTTCAGAAACAGCTAGGATGGAAAAATATGAAGTAAGTTTATAAAATCTGTAGGTGACAAAGCAGGGAGGAACTGAAACAGCCCTGAACAAAGCGTAGAAAAGGTTCTGAAAATGGTCTAAGCTTAACGAGGAAAAGTGCAATATTCTTTCCTCAGGCAGGGATAATCAGAGGTGCAAGATGGGGAGCGACAGGCACAGCAGTAGTTCTTCAGCTATGCACCAGGGCTGGGTGGTTTCAAAAGCTGAACACAAACCAATAATGCCACAGCTTTGGGGAAAAAAAGCACTGAGAGGTTTGAACGCAACTTTGTCCCACAAGACACGGAAAGTAACATTCCCTCTGTTTTATCCAGCACATACCTAACTGGTATGTATTTTAAAAAAAATGTATACTAATTGTTAAAAATGCAGAGTAACGGGAATGAAAAACAACCAAAAAGCTAAACCTACAGGGAAAGATTCAAAAGCTGGCATTGTTTAGCCTGAAGAGAGAAATTAAGAGAGGGAGTTATGAAAAAGCATACATGAGGATCTTCTTTCAGGAAACAAGGAAAATGTATCTCCTAGGTAATGTATGCAATCTCCATCCCTTGAGATCTCAAAAAACAGATTAAATAAATAGCTTTCTGAAATGACACAGTTATAGACGATTTTACTTTGGCGTAGCGGTTGGACTACTTCACATCTAGAAGTCCTTTCCAGCCCTATTTTTCAATGACTATATGAAGTATTTGAGCACTATCCAAGAGAAATAGTGGTTTGTTTACAAAGTCATCCTTTTTCTGTAAAAGTTGATGAAACTCTAGAACTGGAAAGACTTCCAAAAATTAATGGACTCATAATAATTTTTGTGTGTGAAATCAGTAAGGGTAAAATATATGCCTCAAATCAGAGGTGTGTATCCCTTGTAATCCTTCAACATTGAGCCTTTCACTAAATGGTTTTCTGGAAGGATACAAGTTGCCCTGGAAAAACTTTGTGTAAAATTTATTGACACTAAATCTAATTCAAGTTTGTCTTCATTGCCTGCACTAATCCACATATTTTTTAGTCCATTCCTCTAACATCATTTAAAACTGAACATTATACCAATCCCCTAAAGCTATTACTCGGTTCCCACTGTGCTTAAAACCATGCAAAACAAAAACGTAGTAATGTACCTACAATAACAGGGAGAACATCCTATTCCTTCCCTTCCCTTCGCTTTTATCCAAAAGACTCTTAAAAGTGAAATTAAAGGAGGCTTCTAACTTAAACTCCTTCTCAAATATGACAACACCTACAGAGAAATCTCTGCAAAACCTTTCTTTGTATGTTCTTAACATAGAAATAGTTCTTTGCATAATATTAAAAAAAAAAATTAATCTTCCACCTGTAATATAGCTAAGATTTACAGATGCAAAGGAAAATTTAAAGACAGCACCTACTAACAATTAAATTGATAGCAAGAAAGTAAAAGGAATGTCAAATAACAGAAAGATGCTGCCAGATATCAAAATGTCCTTGGGAATTTCTTTAGAAACGAGTCTTTGCTTTATCAGTACAAAACTTTAGGTCTCTCTTAAAAAGTTCAGGTGTCACTTTGAGTTATGTGAAATGTTAATGAATAATTTTTATGCAGCTCTGAGCAAATTGAAGACAATGTTGAAAGCTCTACATGGCAAAAAGCAATACCTGTACTGAAATACAGGAAAAAATAATCAAGTCCAGTGCAAAGGTTTATCCCATATACTTTGGACAGCTGAATGTACTTTACTTCAGTAGAAAGATGGAAAGCAATCTGGAAAACTGCAAAAATAGCAAGCAAGGTGACAGATGTATGTAATCTTGCTCTATCAGAGATAAGGGAAGTTGCAAAACCATACACATCCTGCTTTCTTCTGAAGCAGAATTCTCTACGTATGCACAACACATAGCAAAGGTTTTATTTTCATATCTTTGCCATCTCTAGAATTGGAACCTGTAAGAAGGCAACTCGCTAAGCACGATGGTACAAGTTGTGATATTAATGAATAATGATAACTTACAATAAATGTTAACCAAAATAAACAGAAACAAAAATGCATTTTAGACATTAATTTTCCTCCAAAAAGCCAGGTGCTATCTCAGATGAAGCCTATATACAATTCTTACTGTCTTACACAGTTTCTTGAAAATGTTCCATAAAATGAAACATAATATCTTACAATACGACTTTAGCCAGTCACATTTACGGCTAACTTTAACCCATTCCTAATTCTTCATGATATATTTGCAGATAGAGACAGAGTAATAGCTGCTTTATATATCTACTATATATCTACTATATATCTACTATCTAGGACATATCTACTATAATAATGGCATGAAAAGTATCATCTGAATGACTGAGTAGTTTTACAGGAAATTAAATTTCAAGTTAAAAGGTTGCAAGAGAGTACAAAAATGTGTAAACCCTCTGCCATACTTTATCTTATACTGCATTCTCCCATCCTTTTATGTGAAACAGTAGATAGACAAGCAGATGGGCATATAGATAGACTGCTGTTAGGTTGTGAAAAGAATGGTTATTCCCATCATCTCATGTCATCATTTCCTCATGTAAGAACATGAGGGCTTACATACGGGTTGCCAGGTGGACGTCACTCCATTTATGCCTGGAAAAATGCTGCCATGCCAGGAACATGACAACACGACAGTGTGACCATGTCACAGGCAGGCACACCTAGCTGAGTTTTCTTTTAGCCACCATTACTAAACGTGACAGTGACAATCTGTTGACAACCTGAATATTAATCTCCTTGTGGGCTCCTGTTTGGGACTGGTTGTTGGTTAACACCAAAACTTATACTGGCGGTTATTTTACCTGTGCCAGCTTGATTAAAACTAACACAAGTGTTTTTACTCAGACCTCACTCGCATCTCCATTTTGTCGTGCAAAAACATTTCAGGGAACACCACTATTTGATACACGGTCAGAGTACTCAGAGCGGCAGAGCTTTTGTAGCAGAAGATACATGGCTCCTCGTTTTGCATTCAGACTCTGGAATTAGCTGAAAGCTTCAGAGGAGTAGAGCGGCTGGACAGCTGCTCTCTGTCAGTTACACATCTGAGAAAGCTAACAAGTATAAATTAATCTATCCAGGATTGTTTGTAATTTATGATTCCTTAACTTGCCAACCATTTCAAAAGGAAACATGTGCCTAATTTATGGGTTCTTTCATTTTCTTTGTCCTCTTCCCTAACAATACCCATTCTTCCAACTGCATACCGTAACCTCCCCTGTAGGAGACCTGCCATTGCTAGCTAGGGGCAGTCAGATATGGTGATGTTCATGGTAGTCTGGTGGTACATGCAGAGAAGTAAGCCAGTCAGAGTTCAAACCTCGCTTCAGCTGAAGACTTGTTTTCCTCCTTTGCAAAGCATTCCTCCAAAATGTTTAAAATAATTTCAGAGGCTTCCTCTCCATTGTCACCAGAAGACAGGATTGGTGTATGCATAAACACACCTAACGCAAGTTTTTACCAGACTAGCTCGGATAGATAGATAAAACCAGAACACCATGAAGGCACAGATTTCAGAACTTGGGCTATGATAGTCTCTGCTCCAAACTTTTGCTGCTATTTTTATTTGAAATAGTTTAATGTGTTGCCCTTAGCCCTATCTTCTTAAAACTGCAGCGTGCATACCCTAACCCATTTATTTCACAGTAAGCACTCATGACTAGAGAATTTTTCAGTGCTTTGGGATCACATTTCCAACTGTATCTCATATCCTAGTCAAACAGATGCCCAGCTAAGTGATTTTAAAAATCTTGTTTATAAAGTGCTATAAAAATGCATATATGACTGTTATCACCATCAGAAATTCCTAAAGAGTGACAGAATATCATCCAGCTACTGCAGAATTATGGAGTTTACTGCCAAAGCTTTCAGAATTTTATATCAGTACATAATTAAGTATATATACACAAATAAAGATGTCCATGCATGAATATGTACAGACTGAATAGGTGAGAACGTGGGGTATGTGACAACCTTGGAGGTAGGACTGTCTGAAGTGGCTCTTGTAGCTCTACTTGAAGCTGTAAATCATAATACAGAGGTGGATTTATTCCCCAATTCACATACACGGAACAGGAGAATATAGTAAAGAGTGTGACAGCTGACTTTATACTTACACAACACCTGCAACTCTAAAGCAGGTTGCTTAATCTTGATTAAGCCTCCCCACCCCCGGGAGGCCAATCACGCCAAATAATGCAAGAGTTGTCCCTTGCAGGGTTTCTGCTGATAGCAGGGGTGGCACATGTCATGCAGTTCCCAGGAGGATGCAGTGGCAGGCATTCCTAGCTTGCGATTTCTTCCACCACCATTCTCACCCTCCCCTGCCCCCTGACTTTTCAGGGGTGCCACGAGCTGCTCCTCCACTGCAGCCAGTGCTGCTGCACCGCAGCTGTGCGGTGCTTACTGGAGTGCGGTGTCCTCCCCACTCACTCCAGCTGCCTCGGCAGAGGAGACCGGTTAGCAGAGGGGAGACGCCATCCACTGCACACCCACAGGGCATCACTCTGTCTTTCTGGCCACTTTCCAAAGTGGAGGAGGTTGCTGCCTTATCCCTGGGTAAAAGCTCAGCAAATCAACAAGTGGCTCAAAGAGTCGCTTTAAACACGAATGAGAGCCTGGTCTCCGGTCTCCTCATCTTCCCACAGAGTGGGCCAAACCATCCTTTCTTCATTCAGTGCCTTAATTCCCAAGATGAAGTTTGCAGCCCCTCAACGCCAGCGGTACCTTGGACTTGCACTAGCACAAGGAGGAGTAGCATATACATCTCTCCTGCCTCCCTCCACCCAGACCCACCCTTCATTTGAAGTGGAAAACCAGATTTTCATTCAAATCTTCATCTACTTGTTGCTATTGACTAAGGAGAAGGGAGTGCACTGTCTGGTCTTCCAAGCAGCTGTAAACCTTAATTGGAGTCAGCGAGCAATAATTTACATAGTTTTCTTGTTTAAATTACAAAAAAAATCAGTCACTCCGTCCAATAGCAAGGGGGGCAAGGGAGAGGGAACGTCTACCAAACAAATCACAATATAATACGAAGAGTGCTAATAGC
Organism: Fulmarus glacialis; assembly: GCF_000690835.1. Lineage (NCBI taxonomy): Eukaryota > Metazoa > Chordata > Aves > Procellariiformes > Procellariidae > Fulmarus > Fulmarus glacialis. Next base: position 56,338 of record NW_009223906.1, on the reverse strand, counting down.
CACACATTCAAAAATGTGTTGACATCACTCACAGCTATGGGCAGTGGCCCAAGGATTGCCCCAGGGACAGCAGCTTGTTCCAATCAAGAGCAGAAGAGCAGTGCAGAAAACAATGAAAAACATTCCCTCCTGTGGGATAGAGATCCAAGATGGCTTATGAGCCATAACCACTATGCAGGAATATTCACTGTGAGATGAACTGTCGTGCAGTAACCTGCAGGGAAGGTATTTTGTGCAAAGAACAAAACAGAACAGAACAGAACGTCGTGGTGAATAGGTCTAACAGGCTTTATCTCGCTCGCAGCTGTCTGTTTTACAAGCAGCGCTAACTTCAGGCCTGCTGTACACACCGTATAAGTAGTCTGTAAAATATTTTTGCATGGGGATGGTCTTTTATTTCCCCTGTATTTTACAATACATGGTACAATGAAGACGGAATGACCTGGAGACACTGCTGTGTAAAATGAGTCCTGCAGTGTAAACATCCACTTAAGTCCTGGTGACTTGGAAAGGTGCTTGTGGGTACACCTCAAGTGCATCTGCTGGGTGAATTTTCTCTGAATTTCAGTTTGTCATGAAAATTAATAATCCAGTTTTAGCTGGAAAATCAATTATATTTAAAATCTCAGACATTAAAAATGGGTCAGTGTAAATGTTGGTTGGAAGGCTACAAAAATACAGCCTAACCGTAAGAAGCCAAAGGTCAGGAGGAGAGGAAAGACAAAAGGGCTTCCATTTTTCGTCATTTTGGCTCAACTCTAAGAAACCTGCAATTAAAAAAATTACGTAACAAAAGGGAAGAAGAGAGATAAAGGCAAGAGGTTCGGGGGATGCGTGAGGAGGAAGGGAGTCCCTGAACCCCTTCCTGCAGCCCAGGCGAGCCAGCAAGTAGAGAGGAGGCCCTGGCTGGGAGGCACCGGCTGCCTTGTGAGTCCCTGCCAACATGGCCCATCCCTGAGGCCAGCTCCAGCAAGGCACTGGCTGTGCATTGCAGCCCAGCCTCTGGCTGCCTTCAGCGGCAAATGCAAAGAGGAGGTGGAAGCTCGTGATCAGTGGCATTGACCACAGCTTTGACCAGGTGATGCTTGGTTTAACTTGGATGAGATCCCTCCTTCACGGTCCTTCTCTCTGAGCTTCACCACCACGACCCTGCATCTGCCTCTCCCTCTGCTCTCTGGCCATCACTCCATCTCCTCCATAGCTCACTGGGCTCCTTCCCTCTTCTGCTCAGCTCTTCCACTGCCTCCCTCCTGATTAAACCAAGCAGGGAAGGAAATTTGGACAGGCAAATAGGCTACCACTGCACTCACAACCCTTCCATTTCACCATTGGGTCCATTTTAATGGAGATCAAACCTCCAAAAGTATCAAAGGTTTCATTTAGTCTAGTGGGGAGAGGGATTGGATGCTCAGATAATAAGTAGCTCTGCTCTGCTTGCCCATCCTTCCCCTCTTTTATCTTCCTTCACTACCATGTTTCCTGGCTGGGGTGTTGACAAGGGATATGTCACTTCACAATGAAGTAAAACCAGCTGAAGTTCTCAGCTTTTTGGGTTCATTCCTTTCTTTCAGAAATTTTCTATTGTGTGATCTCAAAACTTGCTAGATTCTGGAAAAGCTGCAGAGATTAAAATGGGAAAGTGAATAAATCAGAATAAATGAAAATATGGGGAGGGAAGCCCTTAGAGTTCCTCAGCAGGTATAGAGAAGAAAGGAAAAAAAAGAAAATTGGAGAACATTGCATAAAACCTGAAACAAAAATTACATTCTGAGTTGTAATGAAGGGAAGGGGAGGGGAAGATACTCCTACCAACTAGTCACAGCTGCCACTAAGATGCCAGCTTACTGTGTAGATAACTGGAGATGGAGGAATTCTTGTCTGGGGCAATTCAAAGTTGCTGATTTAGTTTCTTGTTCTAAACACCCCACTGAAGAAAATTCCCTTTCATTTTTATTTTTCTGCCTCTTCTACATGGTGGGACATAGAAAGCAAGAGTGAGAATACATACTGTAAAATTTTCTGCAAAATTGCCTCCTGTGAAGTCCAGCTAAAATACCATTTACAACCTGAAAAAAAAAAAAGCTTTTGGCAGAAACAAACTTCAAGTGATAAATGGCAAAGGGCTGTGCTGAAAACTACAAAAAAAAAAAAAAAAAAAGGAAAAAAAAAAAAAAAAGGAAAGAAAGAGAGAAAGAAAGAAAAGAAACAGCTGCAGATATTGCAACAGGCTGCGCTGAACAGATGTTTTATCTGCGTACCCTGCTTTCATTCCCTTGATTCCTTATATTGTCCATGGACTTTTTGGTCCATTGAAGATGGTGGACCAGCACTGACTGGTTGTATGTATTTAGGAATATCTGTGTTGTTATCTTCGCCAGTTACAGAGGACTTTATCTGGAACAATGTTGTAGTTACTTGTACTCCTTCATGTAATAAGTGACTAAAATAAACCCTTACTGTGAGGCTTGTGCACACCCCTTGACCATTCAGGGACATGATCTTGAGGTTATCAAAGATATTCCTATGAAGACAGTTAAGGTAGGACCCCTTCACAGCAGGAGGGGCATAATCTGAAGCTTCCAGGGTGGGCAGTCACAGAGGGAGGTGACTCCTTGCTAATACCTCATTAAATTGCCAACTCCCTGCCAGCAGCTTGGTGAGGGAGCATACCCCTAGGAGAGAAACCAGTCCAGGGCTTGTAACACACAGGCACGATCTCTGGGTTGGAAAATCCTGAAGCACAAACTGTTGGGGGCTGGCAGGCGACTAGGCAGGGGTGTAACTATACTTTTGCCTGCTTTTCTGCCATCCCCCCAGACATCTTCTGTTGGCGTGTTTTCTTGCTTTTTGATTAAACCAAGGAGACAGATTACTATATGTGACAGAAAAAAACCCAAAACATTCTTCCTTCATCGGAGAGAAGCAAACACATCCTTGACTGCGCGTCAGGATCTGAGTGTGAAAGCACGGCCGCATATCCTCCTGCATCAGGAAAGCAGCGGGTGTGGTAGGCAGGGATTTTCCACGTGAGATAGAAACACTCAGCCCCACCTGCACTGGTAGAGGCCTGGGGAGAGTGAAGGGGTCTAGGTCAGGGCTGCAAGCACCGCTGCACGAAGGAAGAAGACAAACCAGCGGAGAGGAACTTGCCCTGGTTTCTTAAGTTGTATCGTACAAGCCACAGGATTGTGGCCTGATCAGTAAAAGTGCTAGTGATACTGGGCGTGTACCAACACCACTGTTTTAGCTTGAAAGGGATTTCCCTGCTTTCTAGAAATAGCCATAGCCCTTCCTTTATTGCAAAACAATAAAACACAGCCAGTGAGTTTAGTGTGCACTGAGAGCACAGGTTGAGTCAGTCAGATGCTAGTGAGGACACTCACTCTGAAATGAAATTCTGCCACCCATGCTTCTCACAACAGTGTCACTGAGGGGCTAAATTGTTCTCAAACCAGACCGGAAGCTTTGAGAGGAATCAGAAAGAAAAGAGAAAAAGGGAAGACACCTGAAATCTCCCAGAGGAAGCACTGAAAATCAGCCACTTCCAAAACAAAGCAAGCATTTCATTTAAAAAAAAAAAAGGGGGGGAAACAAGAAAATGTTTGTGACTTTTTGAAATGCTGATTTGGAACGGAACATCTCATTTGCCAGTATTGAGTCAAAACATGTTTAGTTTCTCAGATCAAGATACTGAGGAAGGAAGAAGCCCTTCAAACTTTTAAATTAGTGTTTCTGCCACAAGTAAAAATTACCTTTCCCTGTTGGCATGTTTTTGTCAAAAATGCAAATTGGGTCATTAATGAATCTTCTGAAAGAGAGTTGGTACAGGTTTGGAAAAGTCTGAAGCTGTTTGTTAGAGTGTTCATACTGCCTTACCTAGCTGTTATGAGGAGTCACAAAAAAATTTTCCTAGAATATCCCATTGTCTCCAAGTCCTGTTGTCTTCAGTTCATTTTTGAAATTAAAGGCTTTGCTATGCCAGGCTCCTCAAAGTGTTGATTTGAATGTGTCAGTAGGCATACAAGCATAAGAGGGAAATGGAAGTCAGGCAAATCCAACAGATTTGGAGATATCAGAGTAAAATATTCCCATATTTCTCCGTCCAGCTACAAAATGAAAACTCCTGGCTGTCATTCTGACAACCACTGCTCTCCTCTCTCTTTCAAATCTGTGATGTAAAAAAGGCAGAAGCTTTATATTATGCTAAAAAAGTTCTTGCACCAGGTTTGTCTTTGCTACAGTCAATGCAAAAACATCTCCCTTCATTTCCAAGAGTATTATGTTTTTTTTTTTACCTGAGAGACTGGAAATCCCAAGCACTGTAGCCGCAACATCACATATCTAAATCACTACACATGAGTGTGACAGATATTTGTTGCTTGCACATATTCTTTATGCAGCCATACAGGGAGCAATGAACATTTTATTTAGAGCAGTTCCTGGCTTGCGCCTGTCTGGAGTCCTGACAAAGTTAAACAGTATTTTACTTGGCCAGTATGGTAGGAATATCTAGCATACCAGAGCTTGTTCTTCCTGAGTGTAAGTCCATTTCTTCTGATTGTTTCATTGTAGTATGTGCAACAAGATACACATCCAAGCAGAGAGAAAAGGAGATGAATTAAGCTTAACAAAACAGGTGGTTGTGAAATTAAACTAGGATTTACTGAATTAACCAGAACTATGCTATCTTGGTTTTCCATAACAGTGCTTTGCAAGATGCAATATTGGCTGTAAACACAACTGCCATCCTTCACGGCTGATTATATGAAGATACTTACTTGAATTAACTGAGCTTTGTATGTGTGGGAGAGAAATGGGGGGTAGTTTGTATTTTCCCATATAAGGTGATGTGTAATTTGCTGGGACTATTGGATAGCTGATGATCAAATTTAATGATGGCTACAAAAATGACACAGTATTGCACCTTGATAATTTAGCACAACACATCTTTTCACTGATCATGGCAAAATTTAATAATTGGCTTTCACGCAGACTTTGCTGAGCCACAGGATGAAGAACAAAATAAAGGGCGAAAAGAACCGATTATCAGTAAGAGGTCAGAACCTCAGGAAAGCATGAGGGGCAAGAAAGATTGGAAAATTTTGGAAAATGTTAATCAAATTCCTTTCTGGGTCATGCAGACCTTTGTCTGAACCATTCCTCCTCGAAGAATGAGTCTGCTGGAAGTAATATGCACTGGCTGTGGAACTTACATTTAATCTTCATTCTTCACAGTCTCAAATTAACAGAAACACGTGTGGCGAGCTGGTTGAGAAAGGTGTGGTCAGATCTCCACTTGACTCATCTAATTGTCCCTGCATTAGGGTTCTGCAGAGTGGTTTTGTGGAAGCCTGTCTTTCTGCTGTGATAAACAGTATTCTCATCCTGCATAAACTGTATCGTGCCTGACATGACAATGCAGAAGCACAGAGCAGCTGCTGCCGGTGGAACTGGAAAATGTAGGGGATTGCTGGAAATTAACATTGTTTTGCAACTGGAGGAGCCAAATTAACTCCAGATCAGGGCAAATACTGCAATGATTTGTGCTCAATAAATCTTACAAGCCTATCTGCCTTACTGCAGTTTAATCTCTGATAGTGTTTGCATTTCAAAGAAAAAGATGGGCTGAAAGAAGAAGGAAGGAACTGATTCAGCACAGCACTCAAGCAGCTGCTATTACACTGATCACAAACATTAAGTTAAGCTTCTACCAAGTATTTTGCTGATGGGAGTAGAAGACACTCAAATATCCTTTTATTGTAAAGAGAGGTTTCCACTTGCATCTCCTGGATCAGATGACTAAGGAAAATTGTACATTGACGTGATCTCATAGACCGAAGCACAGATCTTCAGCTGGCATAAATTGCCATATGGCAATTGTACCAATGATCTGAATGAAGAGCAGTTTATAACCACTGGAAATCTACCCATAACTTCAACAAAAGCGTTTGCTATCAGAATTTTTACTGAGAGAAACATGCAAAAACATTATGCGGTCTATTCTGCAAAAAAGTAAAAGATGACAGGCAGAAAAAGATCCAAACAGTTGATATCCGTGTGGAAAGACCCCAAAACCTTTCATTCCAGCTGCATCTTAGCAATGTGTGAAGTGATTCCTGTACTCAAACACTTTGCAACATCGCAGTAAAAAGTGAGACACAAAAGCCGGTGATTTTGGTAGGCAGTAAGATACTGCATTTGAGAACTGCCTGTAAAGGACAGAGCTTAGCAAGACACCTGGCTATTTGGAGCTCTGTGAGCTTGACTTTCATCCTTTATTTCTCCACTTACAGTGGGAAGTACCTTGTTTCCTTTCCTCAAATGGAATTTTCAACATGAAATATTCTCCTAGCAGCTGAAAGACTGCATGACACTTGGTGCCTTGATTGGCGGGGGTACATAAAATCTCGACTTATGATGACTCAGGTGCTCGCAGACAATTTCTAGCCCTTAATATTTCAGTGAGTGCTTTTGGCTTGCAAGTGCCTTTCTTAGATAAATGAGCATGACAGGGTTGGGGAACTCTTCTGAGAACCCACTTCGCACATTCGGGGATTGAACTGGAATAGCAATCATTGTAGTTACCACTGAAATCCCAAATCCTGGAGCCCTTGCAAACAACAGCCACAAACTGCACCCCTGTCAACCTCCCTGCAGGCTGTGGTGCTAAGAAAACAGAGAAGGCAGAGGCAAAACCACAAAGGAGTCACATAGCAACCTTCATTATAGAATTTTAATAATTATTTGACTGAGCTTTATGGCTGATTCTGGCCTCAGTGAGGTCAATGGGAGATGGCTGTACCGACTTCCATCTTTTCAAGACAACACAAAACCTGTATGTAAGTGTGATGGGTGTATAGCCACTTCATTTCAGCAAAGTAAAACAAAACTGGAGTTGGGACCACTATTAAAGAGATTGATTATGAAACATAAACAGAAGTATGAAATAAATAATCATGACTTTTATTTATAAATAAATAATTGAAGCTTAAAAATCAGTCATTGAATTAAAACATTTGAAAAACAGATAAAAGAGTACCTTATACTTTTTGGAACAAACCAAATGTAAGACTGAGATTTTGGATAATATAATCAGCAGCAGTGGCACTATGCTGAATTGCCGCAGCTGAAGAATTGGCCCATCATCTGTGGGAATGTACATGTTAGGGCTCCTAGCTTTGCATTAGATAACATGCATTATCTACCAACTTGCACAGCCCCAAAAAGATCTCAGAATCAGGTTAAGACTCCTTTGGCTTCAGTTAGATTGACCCACCAGGCACTAAATCTTCTCCTCTGGTGGTGCTTGCTGAAGTAAACGCCTCTCCACAAATTTATACGCATGCATGCTGAAAGAATAACATATTTGCAGCCAAAATGTATGTGGTCCATTAAGGGCCTGAGTCATAATTAGTTCAAAGGGACAAGAATAAGCCTCAGAGTGCATAAGAGTGTGTGTCATTTTATCACCTTCATTTTTGCAACTCCTTTGCAACCTTTTAACAGTACTGAAAATCTACTGCCAAGGTCATTATCCTGGTTTTATAAAAGCTGGGTCATGAGCACACAGCTGGGAACATTACAACACCTTAATTGCACTTATTGTCATAAATGGAGCCTGTCTAACAAGAGCCTTCAATTAGCTAGGTACAGGAAAAAATTAGTATCTGAACTCGTTTGTGAGAGTTCAAGTTTTCATATTTGGTACATCTGACCCCAGAAGTCTCATCTCCATTAAAAATGAAAACCTGCCAGACTTTGGTCTGTTAGTAAAACATATCACATGCATGCACTTACTCATAATCATACACATGTGATTGACCAAAGATTGCAGCATGGTTTTCCTACTTACACAGGTTGAGAATTAGGGACCAAAAAACTAGTTGTCTTAGTTCACAAGGAATCAAACCTTCTCCAGTCTTCTGGCCATCCAGGAAATGCTAACATAGTGCAGTGAGAACTGGAATCTGCATCCTGACACTCAGGCACCACCAAATCTTTCCTTATGCTGTTACACATATTCACAGCCATTTGAAGCCGGTCTCCCCTACCTCCCTGACATCTCCATGAACTAGAAAGTTATCATCTTATTAGTTTCACAGATGCAAAACCAGGTAAGCTACGTTTACCCATTTCAGGGCGGATGTCTTCTTGTGCAGCGCCGAGCACTCCATTATGCAATAGCTTACCTGCAGCTGGCATTGCAGAGCAGGAACAGGAACACACACATGCGTCAGTTCTTTGCTTGAACAGGGCTTCAGCCAAGAGCAAATTCACATACATAGGAATTTTTCTATGCAGTTTCTCTTGCGAGCACCAAGACAGGCCCGCTTCAATTTGTTACAATGTATTTGGCTGCTTTCTTTCCCCTGGTGCCGCTAGTAGTGACAGGAATAGGAAATAACTGATCAGAAGTCACCCCAGAGAAAAGCTCTTCTTTACCCTCGGATACAAGAATCTACAGAAGACCATTGCTTCTGCCAGAGAGGTTCTGAGAACTTCGTTTGGCCCGCATGTCTTCAGTAGCTATCGTTCCCTGTATACAGACTACTGGCATGGAACAGCCGGGTCTCGTTGTCCTCAGTGCTGTAAGATTATTTACATGACAGAAAAAGTCAAAGCTACAGGAGGAAAGAGAAAAGGAAACAACAGCTGTGGGGAGAATAAGGGATAACAGATAAGTGATGGTGTTGCTACTAGAATTGCTAAAGAGCCCTAACACTGCAGACTACCATAGGAGAGCTGTAGACCTTGTCTCGATGTCCTGAACATTGTTTCTTGTCTAGTTGTGAAGGTCGACATCTGTAGGCCAAGTTGAAGAACACGTTGTGCCTTTCATACTGCAAGGCCCTTCGTCAGTGAGGGGAAAAGCCACAGCATTGTTGTGCTGGGGTGGCTGTCCCGTGGATCTACTAATGCTAGCATAACGGGCTCACTCATTAGCACTGCAGCAAGATAGTGTCACTGGGCAGCGAGGACAGCATGTAGCACAGTGGTGCATCCAGTCCAACAAGGGTACCAGCACTTGGTCCTGAGGGCTCTCATGCCAGAAGATCCACTGAACAAAACCATACATCATCTGTCTCTAAGGACAAGGACCAAAGTAAAGGGAATTCAAAGCAGTCAAGCAAAGGAAAAAAGAAAAATAAAAGTATTACAAAGGGAGAGACACAGAGAAAGAGAGAAAGCAGTCTACACATTTCTGTTTCCCAGCTATTCAACTTAATGTTTATAGTGATGTCATACAGAAACAGAAGGAAAACAAAAAGTTTTGTATCTCTTTAAGAACTGGTGATCACAAGGAGGGCTTCGCCCTAGTAAGACAGGTTACATACAGTCTGAGGCATAGCTTTTCAGCCAATGTGTACAGTAAATCCCAGAGAACACTAAACATGAAGCTGTAAAGAGTACAATGTGTGTGTCAGGGACCTGTAGTCACTGTTGAGCACTGACAGGCTCTTCAGCCCTATGTCTGTGTCGCTGATACCTGTCTGAGAGAAAGTTCAAGCTGTTCTGGAAGAGAGTCTCCATTTAAAAAGTGCTTCCATGTGCGTGGACACAAGGAGAAAGTCTGCTACCTTGCTTGACATCGTTATGCAATTAACTCTATTAAATCATCAAGGTTTTAAAGGCCCCCTCTTAGAAACAAACTCTGTTTCCCTCACATGTACATAAACCTCCTTTTATTTATTTATTTGTCCCAGCTCTGTTTCTCTTGGGAAGCCTCACTGCTCTTATACTTTGTTGTTCCCCAGGAAAACCTGAATCCGAGAGCCCCTACCAAACCAAGGGAGCCAAGCAGACGGAGGTCACTCAGATACACCCAGGCATGGCAGAAGAAAAATGGTTTCTGCTGCAGCAGACCTCTCCTGGCTCCCTCTCCATCCTCACAGAGCTGGGACCACAGGGTCACCCCACAGCCAGCCGCACTTCCCTTCCTCTGCGCCCCCGGCTCCGGTCCCTGCGCCCCTGGCTCGGGCAGCCAGCACCCAGCACCCGAGTTTCTGTTCTGCTTCCCCAGTTCTTTGGCAACGTTTGTGCTTCCCTTGGGGGAAAAAAATCAGTATTTGTCCTTCGTGAAACCACGAGGAAATGTCCCTGGGACTCACTGGTTTTTGCTTTCTAAAAAGACTTGTGACACTGCTATTACTTTTTGCAAGCTGGAAGCAAACACTCATCACTATTCCAGGAAAAAAAATGTTCCTTAGAACCTTTGGGAGGTTTAAAGGAATCAATGTCCAGAAAGCACAACTGATTAACACTATTGCGAAGCTGGAAACAACAGCCCTAGCCATCCCAGGGCTCACCTCAGGTCCGTAAAGGACTCTGGAGGACCCTATGAGTAGCAGGTGGCTGCAGGCAGGGACTTCTTCTATATTTCTGCTTTTTTCAGAAGTATTCATATATGCAAACTTCTCCTCAGACCTCATCCTGAGATGGGAAGGGATTCATCTTGCTCATCTTTGCCATCTTGTAGGGTCTAATCCCATGTATCCTGTCACCAGCTTCTTTTCATAGGTGGTATCCACCAGGCCAAGTTTCCTCTATCATCCTTTTCACCACTAAAAGATGGTTTCACCAGTAAAAAGGTACCACCTTTTTGCTATGGTCTTATCACAGTAAAATGGTCCTACAAGCACCTGAAGGCCCCTTCACTGTAGCGTAAAAGAGCAGTCAGGGAAATGAAGAAAGCTGCTACATGAAGCGATTACCGAAGGAGCATGGTAAGCCGGAATGTAACAGGGCTGTGCCTTAAGTGTTGTGAGCACAGTTTGGCTCAAAGGAAGCAAAATGAGCCGTAGACATTCCTTCCCACTCTTGGTGGGGTTTTTTTGTTTGTTTGTTTTATTTCTATTTTTGACTCCAGGACTAACTCTTCATTTAAATGTGATTTGCTGACAGCGTAGTGTGCCCTACGTCACTGCACCTGCTGACTGCTGTGAAACCAAAGCTGTGCAAGTGTTGTGTGATGGCAGTTACTGGAACAGCATGGGCCCCGGAGGCAGTTTCAGAGCAGAAACTCATTGCAGCAAATGTAGGAACATGCCAAATTACTACCTGGTTTTATTTTCTTGTTTGTTGATTTCTGAAAATCATTCTCCACGGACAAAGCTGACATGGTGAACATGGGCTACCAACAGTGGTGGAGGCTGCACTTTGAGGCTGTGTGGAATACAGCACAAGAGAAAATCCACAGTCTGTTTCAAACCTGGCTAAAGTCTGCCTGTGATAGACAGAAAAGTAATGCTGGGGTTATAATATACAATACTCCATTTCGTTCTGAACTTAACAGAAACCCTTTGCCAGAGGCTGAAGATTCATGTCTCCTGAACATTTGGGGAAGAATTTGCAGAGTTAAACCTTTAGGCTAGTGCCTGTAAAACTTGATAACTAGCTGGTTATTACTTCTGGTCAACATTCAAAGAGAAGATATCAAATAGTTTTGCACCAAAACAATGAATGCACACAAAAAAATTTATAAATATTATAAACATAGTAAATAAATATTTAGGATACTGCAAGCAATTCCAGAACACAAAGAAGTAGTAAAGCACTGGGCCTGCTGAAGTCCCTCATGCAGACTGCTCCAATCGGTTGCTGTGAAGTTCAGATAAGCCTGATAATAAACATCTTCATAGTCTGCCAGACATGAACAAACTGTCCTCTGATTTCTGGTCAGCGCCCACAACACTAAGTCTTAGACTGCTGTTATTTTCCTTCTCCACCCTTTTTTTTTATGAAGGGGAGTGATGGAAGGACACTGTAAAAACAGCTTGATGGTCTGCCGAAGTTCGCATATTTACCTCTTTGCCCTCCATCCCAGCTCTGAAGAACGACACTTGGCAGGTTGCCTCCCTTTAATTGCACTGCCACCCTCCACCTGTCAGGAACCACTTCCCCATAGCTAATATTTGCTCCCTTCCCAGAGGACCTTAGGAACAGCAAGCTTTAACCTGTAATGATGCCACCTCTACCCAAACCATTACTGATTCCTTCCCCAGTCCTCTTCCACCACAGAGTGCTCACAGCCATTTGGACAGGTTCCTGGAAGAAGAAGCAGCTGTTCAGGGTTATTAAACACATAGGAACCAAAACGGGTCATGAAGCTACTGAGTTGCAAATAGGAGTGGATGGGGGGTATTCAGGTATTACCATGTATACTCTTCCCTGTGCATCCACTGTTGGCCATTGTCAGATGCAGGATACAAGATGGAAGGATCTTTTTCTCAGTCCTGGTACGGTTAGCCTATCCATCAATGACTGGGAGAGCTTGTCAATCTTCAACCTCAGAGCCTATCTCCGCCTCCTCCCACTTGGTTCTTCTGCTGGCTCAGCAATTTAGAGGGAGGCAGAAATACAGTTTTTCAGTAATTGTGTTCACGCTGCACACCTCCCATTCACATCCAGGAGCACCCACAGTGAATATCTGAGAATTGCCAGGTCTCGTTGCTGTTTTTTTTCCCCATTACTTTCTAGTGATGTTGCCCCATCCTCCCCACAAAAGGCAACAAAAATACCCCAGGGTACTTCTCCTGTTTACCTCTTTTAGAGGCTGCAGATGACACTTGCTGGACAAAGAGTATGGGTAACACCCTGGTAAAACGTTAAGGTGATGTCTGTATTTGGTGCTGTGAGAAAACTCAGGATGAGGATGCTAGCAGCATAAGTCTCAGCCCCAGCAAGTGAGAAAGCCCATCATCAGCTTAATATTTTAGGGATGCTATAACAACTGACTACAGAGCATCCGTGTCTGAGCAAGCGGAGTGCCCTCTGCCTCCTCTGACAGCCCTGCCATCAGCCCCAGGGAGGGCAACTCAGGCACTGAGTTTGCCTATGAGTTATGGTGACCCAAACTCTTTCAGGAAGGCAACTGCTTTGCTGGCCTTAGAGAGGGGTTGAGAAAGGGCAAAGAGAGAAAAATAATAACAAAAAAGGCTAGTTCACTCTAGATCTCTGTGGTGATACTAATCATCAGAATATATTGTTTATTTTGGCACTGCGATAACTTTTCATGAGGTCACTTGAAAAATAGCCGCTGCAGAAGAATGAAATTCCTCCTGATTAGTCTTGTGCAGAGGCATGGAAGGAGGTAGAAACAAACCAGAAGAGCTCAGTACCTTCAGAAGGCAGACCTCTCCTCTGGCTTCTGCTGGTTTTCACTCTCCATCTGAGAGGCATAAAGGAAGGGTGAACTGAGATGACAATGCCCTGAATGAAAGGATTTTGCATCGGGAACTTGATTTCAGCTGGCCTGTCAGTGACACCAGCTTTGACCTGAAACAGACTTCTTTTGTGGTTCAGGAACAAAATCTGATTCAATATGCACTTGGACTGTTTGCTAACTCCCTTCCCAATCTCTTCCATACAGAGAATGACCACATTGACACATGGCTGTTTATCATACATGCGACTTATCATCCAGGGTTAAACCAATTCATGATGAAGCAGACATTCAGCACTCCCCAAGGGTAAGTTGAAGGGGCAGGGTTACCCTGGGAGAAGGAGTGCTTTCTTTCCTTCACAGGTGCTTCAGGGAGTGATTTTAATGAGCAGCAGTGATAGTGCAATAAATAAGAAATAGTTACCTGTAGATGAGACTCAGGTTAATGTTTTATTTTCTTGCATATCTTTACCTATGGCTGCACCACTCAAGACATATCTATGGCACAGAAATCCTTTATAACCTCCGTGATAAGGAAGGAGCATGATCCAACATCCTGTGTGCATCTGAAAGCCCAGGCACTGTGACGAGTACAGAGTGAAGCCTTTCCTCTGACTTACAGTCTGCAAGGTTGCTGATCTCCAGCCTGTGGCTAAAGGCAGAGGGTGCAGAGGCAAAAGAGCTATGGTCTATCTGCCTGCTACCGTCTCTCGCAATCTATTTGACAGGATGAACTAAGAACCTTCCTATGCCTCAGTTTCTATGCCTGTCCATGGAGTTCAGCAACACCAACTTCATTACTACTAACTTTTTGAGATCCTTGGATAAAAGGCTCCATCAAAGGGCACAATTATGTTATTAAATAGTAACTGCGTTGTCTAAATTATTATTAATAATAATAATAACATTTATCTCTTGCAAAAGAGGTTTACTTTAGAGCAACATTTTTGCTCTGCTAGGTGTAATTACTAAACAAGATCCCGCGTGTCCTCATTTCCCCAAACTGGCCTTCCTCCTGCAAGGCTGCAATTTAATTTCAGGCATAATTCCCCTGAAGTGAAGGATGGAGCAGGGGGAGTCAAAACAGTGCAAGCAGTAAGATCAGAATTAGTCTGAGAAATCCTGTTTACATGAACAGGTCCATATTGTCCTATGTTTGCTCATCATCAATGCATCTGGACACAAGCTGAGGGTTTTAGCCCAGACGCCAAGAGACCTTTGCCCAGTGCTAAACATGTATGAAGGAAACATGGAAGTGTTCATACCACAGGGCCAGATTGTCCACGTACGTTCTCACCTTATTTCCTTACTGAAGATGGGATTGTAGCTCCCTTAGCTTTCCACTGATCATCAGACCATGGGTTCTTGCTTTCCTCACTCCCAGGCACAGCCTATCCTTGCCATACTGCAGGCCTGAGCTGTGAGTTGTGTTTGGGGCAGGCTGCAGAAGAGGCAGCCCCACACTCCTGCAAATGAGCGCTGTTGGGCATCAATGCCACCCTGGAAGCTGTTCGGAAAAAAGAAACGAAACCCAAACAGATTTAAGGATGATTGCAGCACTCTCCTACACAGAAAAGACATGTTCTGTGCATAGATAAACAAGGGTGAGGAATTTGCTAATCGCTGCTTAATATAATTTATTTATGAGGGTTTCACACCCTATCGTGCTCACATCAATGGCCATGCCAAAGGTTTGCATCATGAGCCCAAAGAAGTTTTATGCCCGGTGATACTTGATTATTTATAAACAACAAGCTACCTGGCTGTACGGTCTGCTGTCTGTCCACGGGTCAAGACACAGAGACTGCTTTGCTGTTCTTGTGCTTTGGAAAACAAAAAGATGAAATACAGAGGGCTAATGTCAGGAGACCGAGTGCCTTCCCTGCTCGTCAGTATGAGGGTGGTGTTTCCATAAAGGAGCAGTGATAAGAAGATGTAAAGTAGTTGTCTAAAAAACCCTAGAGAATACTGTGTGGGTTACTGCAAGGGATACAGTGCAGGTGTCTAGGACAAGAAATGCCAGATGCGGTATTCCTGAGGCCACAGCTCATCTCCGTGACCTAAGAGGTGACAGTTACTTGTGAGTCTGAATAAAACAAATTGGCATTATGACTTCTGAAGACAGCAGTTTGAAACGGACTGTTTATGGCAAGGTGCTGCCAGAGATTACTTCCTCCGGGGTCCTCAGGGAGCTGTGGGTGCAAGCTGATAAAGCGTTGTCTGCTTCCCTGCTCCTCTGTTTTTTCACAAGGGGAGGGTGGAAAAGGAAAGGGAGGACAGCTTCGGCTGGTGCTGGAGTGTGGGAGGTCCGGGGTAAAACCCAGGGGGATCTACCTCACTTTTCCTCAGCTTTTCACTAGCTAAGGCTTTGATTGTGTTCCCGCTCCATTTTTTTTTTTTAAATAATCTTTGGCGTTTGGCTTGAGGAGATGGGTACAACCCCTTATAAGTAGGACCTTTATATAGGCAGCATTTAATTATCTAAAATCAGTAACTTAATTTTATAAATCTTGACACAACAACAGAGCTTACAACATAAACCCCCTGTAACTACATTTTTTGTAGTTCTCAACACTGCTCTATCCAAGAAAGACTGAAACGTTTCATTTCCACACAGCAGAAAGGAAGTTAGTTGAAGTAACTGACATCCTGTCTAGCTGGAAAAGATGAGAGGCCACCAGCTCAGGTGGCAAATCTAGTCTTGGGGAGCACTTCTGCTATGACAAATCTGTATCTTCCAATTTAATATGTTCACTGCGTGTTCGAACAAGAAGCAAAGGTGGAAAATCATTTGCCTACAGTGTCATAGGCTGGAGATGAATGTGGCTGCATGGGTGAAATGCAGAGATGTGAAAATCGGGGTCTGAAACCTGACATTTGATTGCACTGAGGTACTCTGCCTTCCAGCTGTCCAGAGACAGCCTTGGGTGTCATACCTGCCAGACATGTGAGGTTGTCTTTGATCCCTTGAGCAACTGAAATAGCACTAGACATCTACATTTTGGCAGCTGAGTCCAGCCCTTCACTCCCTGTCTCCATGTCCATAAGCCCATGCTATGGGCAGGCCCTATTTGTGCTGAATGGGGAGTATGGTGAGCAAGAACACTGTCACATCCACAGAGGAGGTACGAAAAGGATGTCCTATATTTTGCTTCTTTCCAAAGCATCTGCTTTGATGGCCTGAATTCCAGTGTCCAAATCAGCCTCCTGAGAGAAGGCAAAGCCATCTCCCATCTCTCATGGGAATCCTTGCGCAACTGCCATGGTACAAGTGTGGTGTTGCACTCCCAACACCAGCACAAGAAACAAGAAGTAAATGGGGCTATTATTCTGTTTTCTCTCTGATAGATAAGTCAGAGGTGAGGTGTGTTGTATTTTTTAAGAGACCCGATAAGCTGGCACCACCCAAAAAACATGTCAGAACTGCAATCTGCAAAACATTATGCTGGGTCATATTTACTTATGAAACTAAATAAATTACAAGACCAAAAGCAACTCTTTTAAGTGCAAAGGTATGTTGTACTCAGAAGGGCTAGTACGGAGGTTGGGTCCCAAGTGGGTAACACTTTAAGACAAGCATGGTGTGATCTCTGCTTTACTTAAAAAAAAAAAGAACATTTTTATTTCTTTCATTTTTTCCTTCCCTGATTTGAAAGGGGATTGCTGGATAAACATTACAGTTGATCAAATCTCAAACAGCGACACTTGCCAAACCAAAGATGATCGTGTGAGTTCATTACTATTGGTTTCTTTTCTCTTTCCTCAGAGGCAGAGCAGTCACAATGATATATTGTTACTCTCTGGGATAAATAGCTATATTTTACAGATATTAGATCCAGGCGGGTCCTAAGCCTTGATGTTTGCAGATCTTGCATGGTAACTCTTGCTCAGTGCTCTGTGGAAAAACAGGGCTGCATTACTCTGAGAGTAACAAGCAGAAGTTTGTGCCAAGGAGATGGGAGTTGGCATTTCTTAGAGAGCTCTACAATACACTTGAGGAAAAGAGGTCTATCCTAGAAATGAATTTCATTTATACTGGCTCGAGAGAAAGGCACCTCCAGGAAGATACACACATGGCAATTTTTCCATCTAAAAATCCCTTTTACAGATTAAATATAAAACAAGAATAAAGCGCTGTACAAGTAACATGATACACAACAGAAGAAAAAAATTGCAGCTACAGCAATCAGCATAAAACATCAGGCTGTGGTTCACTGAAGGTGGAGCCAGCATTGTTCCTGCACGTGGCAGGTCCTCCTCGTGCCCTCGCCCACTTGCCTCCACCCCAGGTTGCCCCACGCTGGCCATCGGTCAACCCAGGAAAAACAATCACAAAAATGTTTCATTTTCGACAGAATTAACTCCCCGTTTTGGCTTACCACATAAGCACACAAACAGCTGGAATGGCGTCCTTTGGCAGCGGTGCCAATTTAAACTGTGCATGGAATTACACTGGCTCCCAGAGAGGAGCTCTGGGAAGGATTAACAGAAACTCTGCAGTGCCTTGCGCTATGAGGAGGCTGTCTGGGTCACTGGTGTCCAGGCTGCCAAAGCAGATGCTACTTCCATGCTGAGGAAAGGAATCTCTGTAGATTTACGCATGTACAGTTTCCCTCATATGCCTCCAGTATGGGAATGGGGATGACCTTCCTGAGACTCCCTCCCTCTCCTGTGGAGGTACAAGGGTGTTTTCCCGTCACTCTCCACCTTCGGCGTGAAAGGCATCTGATTATAAGATGAGCTAATGGAGAGTGAGTCAGGGAGCAGGGCACGCAGTTCAGTTCCCTCAATGTAGGTATCGAAATATGATTCCTTGGAGTACAGCTTTGGGACAAACCAGACCCCATTCCCTCTGCGGGTTTAGCACCCAGAAGCCCTGCCCGGTTGCATTCCTGTACCGAGGTGGAGACATCAGCACCCAGAGGCAGCACCTGCCCCTCCCTTCCCCAGGCATCATCCTGGATCGGTGAGGTCAGTTCAGCTCCTCCACTGCCAGTAGTCAGGATGCAATCAACCATCCCACGCGATCGACACTGCCAGCACTCAGCTCCATGCCGTCCGACTCATCTCAGTCTCGGAGGTGCTGACTGCCATCCCTGGTGGAAGGGAGACAGACGATCTGAAATCATATCGCACTGATCCATTTGAGAGTTGGGTTTTTATGAAAACTAAGCGCCGTTTTACTTTTATCACTCCAGAACTAGTCTAGCTGTGCATACGTGTTAGCACCTCGTTGTACAGACAGGCTAACATTGTACCCTTTGCCACGCTATGGGACATCATGCTGCTCCTCTCTGGTCTCCCACAAAGGAGTGAGGAAGATGAAGGCAATGGATGAATGAATGAAAACAGAGTATCCTAGGAAGATTAAAACCAAAGTAACATTCCTTGAACATCCTGCATAAGTAATGCAAGTCCAGCGCAGTCAGTCATATATTACTATCATCCTCTGCATTGATTTATCGTTTAATGTCTGCAGAGTAAAGTTCGTTCTGAGGTAATGGTTTTCATTGCTCTCTTACTCACGCATTTAAAAATTTTTGCCCAACAACTAAAAGAACAGGCAAGTAATACAGATTTTCACAGTTCTGTGCCCAGTTTTCTTCATTACCTTTAAAAAAATTTTATATTGTCTTTTGCTTCCAGTGTAACCCTGGTCTTACCTTGTCTCTAGACTTTTGTAAGCAAAGTCAAGATGGGATTGTTTTCAGTGCAACTACTGGTTTTCCTTGAAGGAACAATGGAAATCAGTATACACCCATTAATTATAAAACTGAGGGGATTTCTTGCAGCACGGTGCCACCATGAAGTCTCCGTGTCTTTTTTCATTCTGGATTTCTGGTATCTAAATACCGATGAAACAGAAAGCATGAAGCTGTGGCACAGAAGTAGAGGGAACAAACTGAGAGAGAAAGGGTTAAAAAACCTCAGGAAAAAAGATAGTTAACATGCAATTTCTTCTTTGTCATAAAGTTGTTTGTGACCTTGGATGCCAAAGTTTTTAATGTTTTTTTTTGCTCATTTACGACAGGTGAGAGACCAGTGCTTAAAATGAACTAAGGGAAAGCAGAAAGTGGTGGATTTACAGCAATGGAGATACATGGTTCGTTGATGAAGTCAACTGATTTCAGCTTTTTTCACACTGTTATCACACCACTTCTCAATATCCACCTGAAGGTCTTCAGGCTCTGATATAGATTTGTGGGGTTACTTGACTGTTTACCTCCACCCCTGAATTTTCCTCTTACAAAGAGTTTCAGCCTCAGTTATCTTTGCTGGCAGACGCTAACGGGTGGTCCTAGGGAAGATGTCAGGTTGTCACTGTCGCATTTCCCCCCATTTGTGAAATTGTTCTCTCTCTGAAGAGAGAGACCACATACTTATCATGGTGCAGCTATAGGGTTGCTCTGTTAGCAGATGAAATGTCATCACCTGTCACTGGGGCCAAAGACTAGGGGAGGAACATAGAGGTTGTATGGAGCCTGAGGCTTTGTAGTCAAAGTCTGAGTGGATGAACAGGGAGAAGGAGGATCAGCGCTGGACAGATATGGGGCCCCAGGAAGGCACTTTTCAGTGGGACGTTCAGCCAGCAACTGTGACCTAAAGAGCTGGCTCTGATGTCCCTTGCCCTGCTCTCAGGGACTCTGTTATTAAATGATTTCCCTTGGCAGCATTCCCTGGGCCAAAATCCCAGAGATGCAGGAACAGCAGTAAGACACGGAAGATCAAGCTGCCAGTTTGCTGAGATGCCACTGGTGTGGCTGGTGTTTTCAGTTCACCTCACTATCCACTCATCTAACCCACACTTCATCCACTTATCAGTGAGGATGCTACGGGAAACAGTGCTGAAAGTCTTGCCAAAGTCAAGATAAACAACAATCACTGCTCTCCCCTCATCCGTCAAGCCAGTCATCTTGTCCTAGAAGGCAATCTTCAGACATCGTTTCCCCTTTGTAAATCCATAAATTGATAGTGGTGACTACTCTCAATCAGCTTCTTGTTCTTAATATGTTTGAGAAAGGCTTCCAAGATTGTTCCCTTAATCACATAAGACTCACCAGCCTGTAGTTCCCCAGATCCTCCTTCTTGCCCCTTTTGAAGGCAGAGGTGACATTTGCTTTCTTCCAGTCCTCAGAAGATCATTCCAGTCACCAAGAAGATAATTGCAAGTGGTGTCACAGTTACATCGGCCAGCCCTCTTAGCACACCTGGGTGTGTCCCATCAGGATATTAGATACATGTATTAGGATATCAGAGTATACATATTAGATTCAGATTTGAGTACATTTTTTTCCTGATACATATAATTTTTAAGCTAGGATATGTCTGCAGAAGGTGCTGTAATACTCAACTAAGTGAAAACAGAACTGCTTTAATGACACTGACCTTTCAATATACTGAGTCACCATGACTCTTGTGTCAGCCTCAAATATATCCTTTCCAAGTAACTTCCTTGGAACTATGGTGTCAGATGAGGAAAGAGAAATAGGCCAAAAGCTATTGGAAAAATCCTGCTATTGTGTAAACAGAGGTGTTTGGATAAATGAGGTGTGTGCGTACCAAAGGAGAAAAAAAAAAAAAAGAGCCCTGCAGGGGTCTAAAGGGAAGACATGATTTTTTAATTCTTGTCAGGAATTTTCTTTCCATAATCACTCTCCCTGACAGCAGTGTCTCTCAGCTCTTGATGAATCTACTGCTATCACATTCGAAGCTGCGACTTCTAGGGGGGACCCAGGGAGGCGGAGCTGGGATTTCAAAGGAGCCCATAGCCACACGTTCCAGCTGGGCTGCAGCCAGGGTTTCAAAATCAAACAGAGCACAAAAAAGAAGAATTCTTCAAAATGAGGAAATGTGGGCCCCTCTTTAGGGACTTTAACAGAAGTTGAGCTCTTTTGACACAAATCCAATGTGCAATTACAAAATACCTCACAAAATCAGCTGTGCACTTAACCCCTTTGGCTTCCTCAGAGGAGAGGGGAAATGCTTTAAATGATGTCCTTCAGTTTGCAGTTATTGACTCGATACATTTCTGAGGAGGAATGCAAAAGTTTGTTTCTCGCTATGGCAAAGAAGTAGATAAAGTTTTAGATGACTAATAGACTTCCATAACTCATATATTCCCCAAATTTTCATTTGTAGCTACTGACTTCTATCAGGTCTCCCCCACATCATTCTGTATTAAAAGCATCCCTAACTAGCTGCACTTTGGGTGTTTCTCTCAAATTAACCTGGTCCCACTAGGTCAAAGTACACATGTCCAAATGTAGTTGTGAATATGATTTTCCTAAGCTAGCTACAGTTTATGAGTTTTAAACTTTTATCAGGACATAGTTATAACTAAAATAGCCTAGCACTAGAGGGAAGATGGAAACAAAGATCCACCCAGCTGGGAGCAGTTTGATTGCTTCCTAAAATAAAGACCGAAAGCAAGAATAAGAGAAATTCCTCAGTTTTTCTCAGACAGAAGATTTCCAAATCACTATTCCAGCATCCATTGGGTCAGTAACAGTGCATATCCAGTTGTAATAGCAGTTTCTCAGGAACCACACTAATAAAACCACATACAAGATTACTTTATCAGACCTATACAGATTTTTCCAAGTTTGTTAAGCACTCTGACAGTCTTCAGTGGAAAAATTCATGCAATTTTTATTTTGTGAAAGTGGAAACTGACTCAAAGGGCTGATCAAAAGGATTGTTAAGAGCCTGAAATATACTTAGAGTCTAAGTAGAGTAGGACAGCTTGGAAAAGGGTGAATGTAAGGGAGAAGTGATAGACACCTAAAATAATGAATGGTGCCTTGAAGCTGAAAGGGTAAGGATTTGCTCTATAACACAATGGAGGAACTGTGAGACACACAGCGATTTCAGGCAGCCCACAAAGCATATAAGACAGCAATTTAAAAACAAATACCAAAATAGAAAAAGAAGTGTGCTTTCATCCATGTCCTGTTAGGCAGGAAATGTAGAATTCATTGCCATGCAGTGCAGTGAAGACTGAAAGGATAAATGGCTTCAAAAAGGATTTTTACAAGCGCATGGAAGTTAGTTCCAGGGGTGGTCCAGAGATTTCCAGGTTTGGTAAACCCCCAGACTACTAACTGAAAGATTACTGGATACAGCAGGGAAAGGACCATGTAGTGTGTTCATAAAAAAGAGTAAGAGCTTTCCTGGGAGAGACGGACCTTCTGTCTGATCCAGCCAAGCAAGTCTGGGAAGGGAACAGGCACCAAGCAGTAAAAATCACTGGCAGTAGTAAGTTGCTCTTTTATAATTCACATTTCCTCAGTGTGACTGTCCCCAGACCTACAGGTGTAGCAATTCTATCAGCACCACTACTATCAGTGTGTAAGCTATTCTCACTCGGTACTATGTTTACACCCACTTTGCTCCATACAGAAAAGGTCTATACCAGGCTGTGTAGCAAGGAAGAATTTGGCCCTGTGTACTTATTGTTTCCTCTGAGGTCTGACACGGACATCAGCACACACACACGAATAACTGGCACAGAGGGAAAAACCCTGCTGTCTTCCTGCCAGGTTTAAATGTCAGAATCATTCTCAGGGGGCTGATCCAAAACCTGCTAAAGTGAACAGCAAAAGCTCCTTCGCTTTCAAGGGGGCTCGTGATGAGTTCATGATAGAGAGGAAATCCCAGGAGACGTCTTCCACAGACAGACGGACAGGAGAGCATGAGATGATTAGTAAGAGTGTTTCAGTTTCCCTGTTAAGCAATGGTTTAATAAAAGCAGTTTTCACAAATGATGTTTCACAATAACCAGAGGATGTTACACTAGTGGTTACACATTCAAAACAGCTCCGCAGGCATCAGCAGATCAAACTATTTGGCCAAGTGAATGGAGCTACAAACCAAAACAAACAGACCCTGGCTTCAAGCAAGCAGTAACAGTCCTGCCATTAATTCATGTTTTTTTATAATAAAATAACATCAGGCAACCCCAGCAAATCCATGTGAAGCCACTTGCTAGCTTCATCAGCTAATATCCTTCCAGGATGTGATTGCAGGGCAGGGCTTTCCCTGTGGGACAGCGCAGTGTAAGTGTGTATAACCCAGCAGCTTCCCGCTTAGGTCTGTCCTTCGGGTCACACTGTGGCCTGCCTCAGTGCAAGGTGTGGGATGATGCAAGGTTATTGTCACTCATTTAGGGCCGACAAACTTCAAGTATCAAGAGATATCTGGGGCATTTTTTGCTTTCCAGGGGTAGCAGGTGAAAGAGCCTGTGTAAGTCTGGAGGGGAGCTGTAAGGAGGAGAGGCATGGTGGAGGAGTGCAGGGATGCTAGCGACTTGCCCCAGCTGAGGGTCTGGCTGTTGGCAGCACTTACTTGTCAAGACAGCAGCAAACACGCAGAAGTGCTGATCCTCACTTGCTGGTTTTAGGTGTTCTTAGCATCACGAAAGAGCCAAAGCAAGGTTTTGGAGTCAGGACTGCAGCCCCTTGCTTCTTAGATGTTACATTTGGAGGAGTACAGACCTCAAGCAGCTACTCCCTCAACTCTTCGCTCTCAAAAAAACAATGCTAAATAAAATTTTATCTCTCCCAGACAAAGGATGTATTTGTTTTTGTTTTTTTCTGAAGCCCAGGGCTCATGAAATGCTCCAGTAAATTTGCTGTCTGAACAGCAAGAGGTTTTGTTACCAGGGTTTCTTTTTCTTCTTTTCTCGCTCTTTGTTTTCTTCTTTTTTTTTTCCCTCTTCTATTTTGCTTTTATGAAGTATTCATGTTTATTTTTATGCCTTGGGGGAAAACTCAAGCCATTTGGCTGCATAAGATACCCACAGTCAATCTGAACAGTGCTGCATCTGTGATGGGGGAAAGAGGCATCTATTTACAGTGCTGGGGATGTTAAACTTGGAAATAGGCTTTTTATTTTTATTTTTAACCTGGAATGGAGCTATGTATGGCTGCAGACATTTCTCCATTTAGACTGTGGGCCTTTCCAGTAATTATGGCTGAAACCCAAGTCCCACTGATGTCAATGGGATTCTCTCCATTGACTTCAAGGAGAGCTAGACCAGGCCTTTCCTTGAAGAACACAGCCAAGGCAGGATAAAGCCTTCTGCTTTCCCACCCAAGGAAAAAAACTGTGAACTTACCAGCATTTAGGGACCACTCTGAGCAGGGAGCAGGGATCTGCAGCAGGACAAGGGAAGGGAGGCAGATAAGAGAAGTGCTGGGTAAGAGAAGTCATTCACCTTCCTCTCACCAGTTAATAGTCCAACCCAATTAGCTCTGAGACATAGCACTAATTACCCTGGGCATGGTGCCATGCTTACATGCTCACTTGGCTATTCAGCTTCCAGGAGCCAACTTGTATCTCTGCATGGTGCTCTGTGAGCAAACAACTCATCCAGCCCCGGCACTGAGACCTCTAACATGGTGCGATGGTAAAGGCAAGCACTGGCTTGGGAGGCAAAGGAGTAAGCGGAAAGGCTGACATGTAGGGGTGACAACTCAGTGGAGTTGAAGATTTGGGGATATGAGGGAAGAGTAGAAGGGGTGAGGGAAAGGAGAAAGACTAGAAGACATGAGGGAGTTGAGAGCAATCTGTTGGGTTTTGGAGGAGTTGTGTCTCCAGCCCTCCCACCCTCTTGTTCCTGTCTTTTACCATTGCCACTGTCCTTCATGTGTATCAACCTCCCAGACCCCTGCTGCAAGAAAACGGAGGGTGGGGTGAGACGATTGCTTCTGGCTCTCCCCTTCAGATGCAAGACCGGGCTGAGGACCTTAGCAGAGCTCTGGAGAGCCATCTGGGCTTGCCGGCTAACTGCCGCCCCCAAACTCTAAACCATACTTTGCAGAGGTAGCAGTTAACCTAAGCAAAGTAAGCACATTGGTCCACCTAGCCAAAGCCAGTTAGAGGCACATCCTATTGTCCTTCGGACCTTGAAGATCTGCATCTAAAACTTGCTGAGAAGAGGACTTATGTAAGGAAAATCCATGTCCAGAATGTGACACTGTGGGATTCCAGCTCATTCTTGTAAAATTCTTTATAGCAGTGGTATAAGCTTGGGAAATCTCCAGTACATAATAATAAGGCCATGCCTGCCTCTTCACATTTGACAGCCTCAGAAGTGGAACCATCTGCTGATCATAAGATAGGCAGTGGTCAACAGATCTGTGTTCTTCCACCAAACCTTTAGCAAAAGATAATAATAAAAAAAACATTCTTCTTAGCTTATTTATTCTTTCTCCTTTTTCTGGCTGAGAAAGGCATCATCTCCAGAGAGACAATCACAACATTCTGAAAGCAAGAAGAGAAAAAATTTCTTTGTGCCATTTCTGTGGGGAAGTAGACATGTGTCCAGGTGCGCGTTTTGGGAAACAGAAAGCACAAGGCCATGCAGTTACATTTTCTGGCTGAAGGATCTTGCTGGTGGAGATCTCCCAAACATATTTAGTATTACAAGTACCTATCCAATTTAAGTCAGCGTCCAGAGACCCTAACTGAATCCTCTGAAGTCCTCTGAACCTGTACACAAATACAAAGGAAGAAACCACATTTTCCCACAAAAATCCTCTCTTTAAGAGAACAATAACAGAAGCAGGAGAAACAGGGAAAGGTGCGGTGACTTGTATAGTGGTGCAATGGGAAGGAAAAATATTTCCAGGTGTAGACTGATGGTATTTCCATGACAGTGGAAACCATGACAATACGTACTCCATGAGGATGTGACTCGCCCGTGTCCTTATAGATAATACTATGTACGCATGTTCCAAATACATTTTATTTTTAATTATTTTCACGGTAAGCCAGTGAAAGGGGAAGAATTTAAGATCCTAAGTATTTTGGGTCATATTATGGCCAGGACAAAGAGGAAAAGGGAAAAAAAAAAAAAATTACAGCTTCCTCTAGCATGGGATAAATTTGTGCTTAATGTACACACCAACAAGCAGAGGATTAGAAAATAGGTGTAGATAGCAATGCTGAGAGCAGCAAAGACTCACACACTTCTGGCCAAATTCCCTCTCATAAACCCTGAATGAGGCCAAGGGGAAGGTGATAAGGAATCATATGATTTCGAGATGAGAAAAAAGTAAACTAGTCTTTCCACCTGACAGTGCAATACTGCTTCCTCTAGCGCATCCTCTTGGCTGGATTCACTGGCTGAATCGCAGAAAATGCTAATAATAATATGCATCAAGTAATATTGGCTTGAATCATTGTGCAGCACAGTTCAGCTGGCAATATTGGTGTTTAAGCCACCTTTCCCTAGTATTCAGCCTAGCAAAGGACTACTAGCTTCAGAGGTATTTTGGAGGGTTTCCAGGCTGCATGTCATCAGGACCAAACGTCGTCAGTGTACCTCTCCTTCTCCAGCCTGATACGTTCTAGGGTCTGAACCCTTCTGCTGGTCAGAGAGGAATCGCTTCCATTCTTGCAGGTTGTGGGAGAAGGGGGAAGAAGGTAAGGCTAAAAACACAGGACCAAACGACACCCAGAACTGGAGAAGCCCACAGAGAATGCTGTCATTACAGTGTGGCTAAATTGCTGTCCGAAATTTCAGTCTTATGCTCTTAATTGCTTGCTGTCCTTGTTGCTTGACAACTGACACAGTCATCTCTCCCACTTGGTTTTCTCCTCTTACTGGGAACTATGTGGATTTTTGGTAGCATCTGGAAGTACCTAAAAGGAATTAAGGTTAGCAATAGAGTAGTATGAGACATTTGCCTGGTACCATAGAAGCCCCGTGCTATGTAATGTGTATGATATTAATCATCTTGGAAAGCAGGTGGTAGAGATTTAGAGACATCCCTGTGTGGGACTGACTGCAGCTCCGAGTATTTAATAGGTTTTGGTGCTGCACGGAAGCGGCATTGCTACCAATCTCCACAAACCGACTGATACAAAATGTTTTCCAAAGAAGGCAGCACAAATCACTGGATGTGCTTCATAGGAAATTCCAATGCTGGCAGGGTGTGCGGGGGAGCTTGTTGCAGGCCAAAGCAACAACAAAACAACCAAAAAAAAGGAAATTTCCCAAAAATGAGACTTTTCATCCCATTCAAAGTGATTTGTTCTAATGCTTAAGTTAAAATAACAGAATTTAAGTATCTCATCATGAAAAATAATAATAATTAAAAAAAATATCTGGACATACTGGCACTGTTCCCACAGATTCTTCTCCTCACAACACCTGAAAAATATATTTTTCAGAAGTGACACAGTTTTGCGAAGTATTTTGCTGCCAACAAAGCGATGTCTTCCAAGCGAGAAATATGCTATTGAGAATCACCTCGCTCGCTCTGTATAAGCCATGAACAGCTTCCAGGCTTTTTTGTTCCCCTGAAGTAGCAGAACTGAAAATAGAGATCTAAAGAGACTACACCCTATAGCGACTGTCATCACATCAGACACGGAGACGCTGCAGAAGCTGTTTATTTCTAAATTGGGCAATTTGAAAACAGTCAGGTACGTAGCCAAAATTCTTTGTTATTCATATGGTTGTACACCTTGAGTAAATCCATTAGTCAGCCAGGGTTAAGTCTGCTATAATTTTCCCCATATTCTTTTTCTGCTTCAGATTTGCACCTGTCCAACAGAGATTTAAAGATCCGAATCCCGCCCCAGCTAGCTGTAAGTATATGCTCATGCGCTCATTTGTTGTTTCATTGTGAACAGACTATTTACAGAGCGAAGGCCAAGCTGTGTTTTCAATTATGCCATAATATACCTGGATTGTTGCCACTGCCTTCATGGGTTACATTGGCCTAAAGTAACTCGGATCAAAATCTGGAGTGAAGAGGCGAAGTCCAAGGGGTATTTTAGGAGAGGCCTGTTCTTCATTGGCTTTTAGAGAAAGCAGTAGTTCAGGCTTAGGGTGGGAGAAGTAAACAAACATATATACACCCACCATTGCTTCTCCAGTTCAGAGACTGTCCGTGGAATCCCAAACATCTGGAGCTCATTACTGCACTGGCCTCGTTGAAATAATTATTTAATTAGCCTCCTTTTCACTTTCTCTTTCTCTCCTCCCTTCTGTTTTCTTCACCACCCAATTCCCAGATGCAGAACTCAATTTGAAAAACCCTACCAGAACTGAGCTTCCTCTATGGGAATTTGGTCTATAGGAAAACATTTTTATTCAGTCTTAAACAAACATCCCCAATACTTATAGCATCCCGTCATTGAGAAGCTCCTCTTCCCTACAGCAGCTAAAAATGCCTTTTTGTTTCTGTATTTCCCACAAATTTTGAAGCAAGCAAGCCAAGCAAGGTACATTTATTTTGTTTATGGATCCTTATAGCAGCTACTACTTGCAGGAGCTTCCTAAGCTAAAGCCATGGTAAATCAGGATTCCCTCTTGATCGGGAACTGAGAGTGGAGATCTGAAATCTCTTATCAGTAGTTCATTAAGAAGTAGAACATCCTCCTGGAGTGGAAGATGGAGGCTGTTCCCAAAAAAGCAGAAACATGAATAATCCTGCCCAGAGGTGAAAGCTGGAACAGTCAGAAATGCCATGTTAGCACCACCAGAGCTCCAAACAAAAAGACCAAATGAGGCATAACAATTTTTCTCATTTTGGCTATCCTGCAAAAAAATGAAGGGAATGGTGATAAAAACTTTTTTGTTGCAGTATAATGACAGATCCCACTGTAACAGCGCGATGACATAGTGCCTGTCTGGAGCAGCGGGCCAGAGCTGAGCAAAACCTCAGCAGTGAAAACAGAGATCTGGTGAAATGTATATGGTTTCATATACCTGTACAAAGCCAAGTCTCGACCTACAGTGCTTTTTGAGTCATTTCTACCTCTCAGCATGGTAGAATTGTCTCTCTGTACCTTTGGGATCGTCTGTTTGCTTAGGATCGCCAGCCGCTACACAAAATCGTCTAAGAGCTCAGGATCAAAGGACCAGTGGGACAGGCCAAATGTGAACATCTCTATGCAGATCCATGCCCCGTCCCTACCGTCTCCTGCCACTCACGCACTGTCTCCTCTGCTCTTTGTAAAGATGAAACGCCTGAAATGGAAAAATATGAACGATCTTGCAATTCTCTAGATCATCCTCTAGGCACATTGCATTTTCATTTTGCAAACTTAGCACACAGAGTAAAATGCAAATGGGTTGTTGCTATCTGTCATAGTTTTTTAGGCTTGGACAAAGCACACCATTTTCTCTGTGCATTGCAGAAGCAGCGAAAAATTGCTTTTTTCTGGATTCTGTTTCTGTGAAATTCCTCTTTACACCAGTAGCAGAAAGATTGGTTCTGGAGCCTGGAAATCTTGGGGGGCACCACTCACCTTTGTGTTGCAACACCAAGCACTTTAGAGGTCCCATCTCTGAATCGAGCTCCCTCAGCACAGGTAATTGGTCTACACCCAGATCTTTAGTGAAGGAACAGCTCGCCAGCACCTAGCACACAACGCCCTCCCGGAGGGATTTGGTCCCAGTGAATCTTCCTGCAGACTGACCCTGTACGCCCACCCCTCACTCCGCACAGAAGAGAAATCGGTTATCAAACTAGAGAGGTTTTCAAGCGTCGAAATTCAGAGCTGCCCTCAAGACTTGATTCTTGGTTGCAAGAAAGGGTATTAACAATAACAGTTGTTATTGCCATGTAATGAAATACAGCCTTCAGAAGAGCCTAAGACTGAATAGTTTAAGCAAAGTCTGTTTACACTGAGGAACTAAAACCCAGCCCTTGAGGAGAAAAATTGCAATGTAAACAAGTACAGAAATGTCATCCAGCCACTGCAATGTAGCTTGTGAGAGAGCAGATGAAAAAGTGTCAGGAAACAGAAGGCCATTTTTCTTGTTAAGTCTCAATCCTTGTTACTCTTAGAGGACTAATTCATTCTGGGCCTCCTATATCTATAGAAATTGCTATCATCATAATTAGTGATTATTATTTTCATGCCAGGAAATGGAAACAGAGGAAGAATTTGGCCAGAAGTAGAACACCTAGGTTGCAATCCTGGTAGCAGGAATCCAGACAGGTAAACAGACAGGTGCTCAGTAACCTGATGGCATATCTTTGCTAAAACAGAAGAAGCAGGCTGAGAAGAGGAAAGTCTTTTGCAGTCTGAAGCACTCAGTTCACACGGTTTTGCAGAACAGAGTAGTGTGTGCTTCTCTGCTTCTCTGATGGTCATATATCCACCGTGCAGCGATATACCAAAGACACTAAAGGTGGTTGGATGTTACTAGCAGTCACTGCAACGGTAGCACAGAGATCAACATGCATCAGCCCCCAACGTGTGCAGGCAGGTTGGCAGGCAGGTTTTGCTGCCTGCACCAAG
Source organism: Fulmarus glacialis (assembly GCF_000690835.1). Lineage (NCBI taxonomy): Eukaryota > Metazoa > Chordata > Aves > Procellariiformes > Procellariidae > Fulmarus > Fulmarus glacialis. Next base: position 25,911 of record NW_009223906.1, on the reverse strand, counting down.
CTCCGTGGTGCCAGCAGTGCTGGAATCCTCCTTCAGTAAGTTGAAGCTGCAGACACAGCTGCGAAGCACACATATCTGCCTTTGGTAACCGGTGCTAGCATAGCAGAAATCTAATCATCTGAAAGTCTGCAATGAGCTTACTCTCCACACGCAAAGCACAGTCCTCCTTGTTTTACAGATTAGGTCGCCCGAGGACCCAGCACCATTAGATCTACCAGCAGGAGCGACAGCGGTCACAGCTCCTGCCACCCCACCGGGCCTGTCTCTGCTGGAAGGGGCTTGATCCAATTTGGGCGGATGAAACCACAGGTGATTCCTGCGTGACTTGCGTGAGCTCTGGGTGCTCTCTCTCTCTCCTGCTGTGCTGTCTTCACGAGGATGTGCAGTCCTACACACAGTGGCAGAAGGCGTTATTGGAGCCAAAGAGCCTCTTCAGCCGCTGCGATGTGGGAGAGAAAGGAGCGTTAATCAGAGTCCCAAATGTCCTATTCAAAGGTTTGGCATGGCATCTATTAAAGCAATAAGCAAGCTTATTCCTCAGCCCACAAAAAAGTAACTAGCAGGTGTAGAAAAACACGAGTGATGTGGAAAGGGTATCTAGAAACTGACTGCTCGAGCTTTCTCCCCAAACAGCTGGAGAGGTCACATGATGTTTGTAGACATCATTGAAAGATGACATTTGCAGGCACCATTGCGAAGACAAATATTCTCTATCTGGAGATATTTCTTCCAGAAAACCTCAAAGTAAACTGCTGAAATTTTTGCCACTAAGTAGTGTGGATACTGAAGGCTGAAACTGTTGGGGGAAAAAACCATAGCCCAGATAAATTAGTGGAAAAACAAAGAAATCACCACGGACCAAAACAACACCACAGGCACAGCTATTTCTTTAATATAAATAGATGGTTACTTATTCTGGAAAAAGAAATCACTGGTAAAGTTGCTTGGAAAATGATCACTTGCTTCTTTCACACTCTCCTAGGCTCACAAGCAGGATATCAGGCTGGATAGACCTTTCATGCCTTCCATTTGCTGTTAATTTGGTTTTGTATTTAGGTCCACAATGAAAGCGGGCGTTAGAGTTGGGAATTGGACCCAGAGCTTCCACATGCAACAGACAACTATATGCTACCCCTTAACTCTGTGAAGGAAAAAAAAAAAAAAGAGAGAATTTTCTACCCCCCCAAAAATCAGCAGTTATGCTCTAGCATCCTCGAAGATGTAAGTAAGTATGAGCAGCTATACTTAGCACATTTCCAGTAAAAATGTAGGTCCTGAGGAAATTAAGTTTTCCTCTCAGGGGTATAGTATCAATATTGTAGATCTGAGCTATGATTTTGTGCTTATTCACAAAATGAACTTTCTTTAACAACCTCGAAGAGCTATTTTTGCATTACACATTATGATGTTTCATTCATTCTTCAAAAAAAGTTCCTAAACTAAAGGCCTCAGTGTGTGTCTGCATCTCATTATAAGTACTACGAACATTGATACTTTAGATATTTGAGAAAATAGCACCTCCACTGAAGCGTTAATCAAACTTTTCAACTCAACAAGGCACGTATGCATCTGACACACTGGTGAATTAAAGAACATGATTATTTTCTCTTGATCTTCCGGGGAATCATAATGTCTTCCACCCAGACCTTTGCTGTTGGTCTGTTTCCATTGCTGGGTGTAACACTAAGACTATTGTTAGTTTACACCAAACACTCTTTAAAACAAGCATTATCTTCCATTTTGTATCTGTAACGTATAATCAAGCTCTGATCCTAACTCGGGCCTTAGTCACTGTTATCATCTTAGGTAAATAAATAATAATGTTACTACGATGATGGGGCAATAAATTATATGTATTCAAAATAGGTGTCTGAAGCTTTGGAATGAGGGTGTTTCCTAAAGGAGGGGAATTCTTGGCTGTCGGGCTATTTCCAGAGAGAGTTCTGATGCATCACTGCTTTGAAATATCTTTCACTGCTCAAGACTTCTGATTTGGACTTTGGACGTACTTGCATTTCAGCTGACAGATAAAAGGTTAGGCTACAGATTTTTTTGTTTTCTGAGGGGTCGTTTTTTTTTTTGCTTGTTTGTTTGTTGGGCTTTTTGTTGTTTCTTTTTTTTTAAAACCATGCTTTCTCAGTATACTTATATCAGATTTTTCTTTTCTTTTCCCTCCTTTCTGGACTCAAGCAATATTGTTTTGCAAGTTTCCATTCATCCTGGAAATTTCTTTCTAAAACCCATTAAAAAACCCACACATATTAGGGTGCTAAAAAGTGATATCTTAAGTCCCTTTCACTATAGGTATCTAAATGAAATCATTTTTATCTTCAGAAGTTTTGAAGAACCAATTGCTTTTGGAAATGTTGTCAGGAGAAACAGACTTCCACATCCTCCAGAAGCCAGGCCAGGTAACACGGTGACTTGTGTTTGGATTTGCTTATGCAAAAGTACGGGCTGGAATACTACACTGCAACATATTTAACAGGATTTTTTTTTTTTTTTTTTAAACCCAGAAATCTATGTGTGTTTGTAAATTACATGCTTTTCATGGAAACCACTGATATTTTGTCAAGAAAGAGAGGATAGCTGTTACTTTTTGCTGAAAATTGGAAAGGCCTACACCCAAAATGACACAACAAAACAACACTGCTTCACAGCTCGGTGGGAGTAGTAAATCAGAGTTCTTATGTTTTCATTTTTTGTTATATGCTGCGTGCTTCAACTAGCTTGCATCCTCGTGATGCATCAAAAGCAATGAATTTTGTGGTGCCCAGAGACCATTAGAAAACTGGGAAGAGGTATTGAGATATAGCCTGGCTAAAGGACAAGACAAACAAAAGGTAGACACCCAGACTTGGGATCTGTAAGAACTTCCCCTCTTCTCAGACTGTGAAATGGGCATAACATTAACCTGACGCTAAAAATCATTGAAGCTTTACATTGCTGCCAGCTTTGTTCAATGGAGTTGAAGCTGCTGGATATAACTGAGCAAATAAGAACTGGACTGCTAATAATTATTACAATGGGGATTACACAGAGCCCATGTAAATTCATTTTCTATTCCTGTCTGTACATCTGACTTGCTCCAAGGCTTTGTCCTCCTCTCTTCTGGTTGTAATATTTCCACAGACATGCAGGGGAGTTTCGGAAAGCTCTGGAAGAATAGTCACTGCTGTTGTGAAAGTTGTAATGTATCCTGTAGAAATCTTCTGTGGGGATGGCAGAGCCAGACCTTGCCTTGTACATGATGCAGTGTGATCTATCATTGGGATTATATCACTGCATCTCCAAATGAATTTCTATCTGTGCATCCATATTCCAAGGTTATTTCAAAGTTATTTCAAATTTAAACTTGTCAGAGCAGAGAGATCACCCTGATCCCTTAGGTCAGGCAAGAAGTGTTGCAAATCTCTGAGTGGACTGGAGATGCTTGTTACTGTGTTTGGCAATGTATACGTTTTTCTCTATAAAGTTAAGCTTACAATATAAAATTTGAATTTAAGATTTTTTATATTTTCTGTAAGAATGCCGGAAATATTTTATGGATCAAAAAAACCACCCAACCCTCTATCTCAACGTGCCATATCATCTGCATGGCAAAAGCTGATCTTTTTCACCAGGAAGATGGTGCAGCACAGGAACAGCTTATCCAGAGAGGCTGTAAAACCTCCATCCCAGAAGGCTTTCCAGACTCAGTGAGTCAAAGCTGGGATGCCCTGAGCTAGCATTGGTGATAGTGCTGTTTCCAGAGGTGGTTTGGATTCGAGACCTCCAGACCAACATCTCTACGGTTCTGTGAAATCCTCATATGAGAAAGGGTGGTAACAGTCTCTGTTTCAGTGTCGGCGTTGGAGACTAAATGCGCCAGTGATGTTTAGATACTGAGATTACTGTACAGTCTTTAAGTGATAGGTTAAATGGATTAACTTCCCTTTAAGCCTGTCTTGCAAAATAGTGACTGTCACTACTGACATAGCAGACCTATGTCAAATACCCTGTCAATCACTGTAAAGTTTCCCTGCTGCTCTTCCCTAGCACCCACTTTCTATAGCAGGCTTTGAATTGGTATCACAAACCTTGACGTAATATCTTTGACAGGCAAATGTTCTCCTATGCAGCTGTTGCAATATCTCAGCTGGATAGCCCTAAATTTAATGCTTTGCATGGCTTTTTTCCTTTTCCCTGCTATAACTCTCTCCTGCTAGGTTAATCCCTCTCTTTGGTTTGCATTTGCAAGCCCTCATCTTTTCCCAGAGAAAGGCAAACCTGTTAGTGTCACTCAGAAAGGTTGCCTGATTTGCCACAATCCTCTGAGACCCTGAGGCTGAAAACTGAGTGTCCGTCTCCATATACAACACACAGGAGGAAAGCTTTGCAGCTTTTTACAACCTAGGCAAGGTGCTACAGGGATGTTCTTCTCCTTGACCGTAGCAGATATCACTGGGAAAGGTGAAGGGACTGCAAAGGAGGCATAAAAATGTTTCCATATAACAAGGAGGAGCATTTAATGAAGGATGCCACGTGCAAGGAGAGCAAAAGAGAGGTAGCCCAGGCTGTTTAAACTGTTTGGAACCCGACTGATGATTTTGTTCTCTCCTTGTATAGCTTCTTGTGTATGACAGTCTGGATCTATGGCTGGACATCTAGGTATCTTCATAAGACAAACAATAACAGATGTTACTTGATGCTCTTCCTAATGAAAGGAAATTTATTAACAGGACTAGTCTGATTCCTCCAATTTGATTTTAAGACTGGGTAATTCCCTAATTACTTCCCTTCTTTGAATCACCAGAAGGTAATTTAAATGCTTTGCATGATCTCACCTGCACTGTAAACTAAAAATACTAACTACCTAACACTAAAGAGACAATTTAACACCAACAGGAGTGTGATTTTTTAAGAGAACAAAACTGTAGAAGGATTTCACACTCAGATTCAGCAGAGGAAGCTACCACAGTAACCAGTAATAAATCACTAAGGAAAAAGAACTGTGCTTGAGAGAAAATTCCCCCTTTTCTGCAGAGACTGGTCTCTGAAGGATGTTGGTGCCTATTCCTAACGAGAAAGTGCCAGTAGCATTTTCAGGCAACAAAAACCACTGAAGACCTACTGTCTATGCAGACAAATAGCAACATTAAACATTCACATAGAGATTGCAGTCAAAACAGTGAAGAGAGTGTAAAGTATTGGTCCAAGGTACAGAGATGAGATCAGAGACTAGATCTCCTGACATGCAATACGCAGTACATTTTGCAAGTCCTATTAGCTTTTTTCTGAATCTGTCCTTGTGCATGTGCATACGCATGTGTTATTCTGTGTTCGAGGCACTCGTGTGAGCATCTTCAGTTGGCCTAAGAAGTTCTGAAAGAAAAAGCAAAGAAATTGTCTCGTAGTAAAGGCAAAAGATAAACTCTCCAAAGACCTGACTGTTTGGTTAAGAACTCAATAGAAAGTACGCATAACTCTTCACTTTGCTGTAAAACCTTGCATTTCTTTTCATCTGGATACAAAGATAGCAGGAGTCCTAATAGTCTGGGTTCATAGTGAGTTCTGGTTAATACTGATCAGAGGAATGCTGGGGTTGCAGGGGATAGGCTGTGTGTGCGTAAATTTGATTAAGCTCGTAAGACACTCTGGTATTTGATCAAACCAGAGGTTCATCTACAGAAGTATTTCATCTCCAGCAGTGGTCAGAGGCACATGTTCAGGAAATCCGTACAAGAAACAGGGCGAACATTTTGTAATTCATGTCCCCAACTTCCACTGCAGTTTGCATACACAGCGTCATGTTAAATGCACATCAGAGCCTCTGTCCTCCGTGAATGTTTTTCTAATTCCCTTTTGAACTCCTTTGTGTCCTGTAGCGGGAGTTCCACACCTTCACTGTGCATCATGGTAAAAACAGTATGTTTTGTTCATCAGCCTTACTTTTGTGGTTACACTACTTAATGGATATAAGAACGCTTTTGTTTGCCAAGAAGGGCAGACACGTGGGTATACATATGTAGATATACATAGTGATTATACTTGGTTTCTGCAAGACAACACAGACATATTTACAAGAACATATGCTTGGAAGAAGCTGAAAAAATCCAAATAAACACCGGATTTACTGTTTACAAGAGCATCTCTTGCAATAGCCCACAAATCGAGCAGAGTAACTCAGAATCTCACCCTCCCTGTCAGCAGCTCACGTTGCTGTGGTATGGTGCCCCATTCGGTTTAACAGCACAGAAGGTGACTCTCCTACACCACTTAGGGAACAACCAAGAGCCGCCTTCTCCAGCCAGCAAAGTCGAGCTGTCCAGGAAAAGGCAGTCAGGGGCCCATCTGGCTTGATCTGGACACCACCGCACACATCGAGTTGTGGTGGAGGCGAAGCGGGGGCAGAGGGGTTGGTTAACCTTTCTGTAATTGCTTTATTTTGACACGCCTCTTCACTTCCTGGCTTGGAACAGGAATGGAAAGAAAATTTAAAAAAAACAAAAATTGCTCTGAAGTGCCACAAGAGAAAGGGCCAATCTGCTGTTATTTTAGTCTTGGATGCCAAGGATGGAATGCTGCAGTTCTGTTTTCTACCTGGTCGGTTCAGGTTTTCTACCCAAGGCAGTGCTGATGGCCAGCGAGCCATAATAGGCCGCCCCTGAATGTGTCCATGGCCACTGTATTTATCAGACTGGAAGAAGCAACCGTTGATTATCACTACATTCACTGGGATCGTGCTAAAGACTGAGACCCATCAGCCCAGCCATTCTACAGATGTGAATTAATAGTTAGAGATTATTCAATCAACACATACCCATTTGTCTATTAAAAGATGCTATCGTTCCCAACAGAAAGCAAAGGGGATTCGTGGGACTGAGCATCACAGTAATCCCGGCAGCCTTACAGCAAAATGGAAAGTATCAGCATTTGAGACGGAGACCAATTATATGGAGACAAGAAGATTAGAGAAGTCACACTGAGCAGTGATGTCTGTGTCACAGGAACTGGCACCTGCAGTCCCCTGACCATTACACATGGCAGCATCATCAGCCGTTTGACTGAACAACTAACTAACAACGTGACCTTGCCGCTCTTTCAGAGTTAGACAATCACTGCTAAGGCAATGCTATTGTCTAATATTTTCCCTGTGTTTGCGCTCTGCGTATTTCCATCCTTGTCCCCCTCTAAGGGCTATCGCATTAGAGGTGTCAGGTAATGGATATATTACAGGAATTTTCTCCTGTAACATTGATATGCCAGTGGTTGCCTGTGCATAAATAACCGCCTTTGGTTGTTCTCCTGAATAGAATTTGATTTTGTTCCTCTGGCTAGTCTGTTACCAAAATAGTGGTTATTTCTTTCACCACGGAGAGGTCTGTAAACCTTGATTACATCTTCCCTGTGCACCTGTGGGTCCCAGAGCCCCCCCCAGTAAACCCCACACAATCTTCTCCACTCTACACACTCAGAGCCTCGAGTCAAGCCTGAGGGAGCCTTGGTGTCCTGCAAGGGACACCGGAGACTGAAACGTCCTTTGTACCTGCTTGACCTTTCTTCACCGAGAGGGTGGTCAGTCACTGGAACAGGCTCCCCAGGGAAGCGGTCATGGCACCAAGCTTGTTGGAGTTCAGGGAGTGTCTGGACAATGCTCTTAGTCATATGGTTTAGTTTTGGGTAGTCCTCTGAGGAGCAAGGAGTTGGACTCGATGATCCTTATGAGTGACTTCCAACTTGAGATATTCTATGACCTGGAACACAAAAAACCACTGTGATGAACAGGGCACAAGCTGGTCAGGTGATAGCATGGTGGGATTCATGTAGCTATGTCAACATGCCATTAGTGGTCAGGCCTTGGAACAGGCTGCCCAGGGAAATGGTAGAGTCACCATCCCTGGAAGTATTTAAAAGACGTGTAGATGAGGCGCTTAGGGACGTGGTTTAGTGGCCATGGTGGTGTTGGGTTAACGGTTGGGCTTGATGATCTTAGAGATCTTTTCCAACCTTAATGATTCTATGATTCTATGATTCTATGATTCTATGATTCTATGCCTATGTCAACATTGCCCAAGGCTCTTCATATAGACCACCGAAAGAAACATGCCCCCGGATCACTATGTGAGGCTGTAGCAAGTTATGAACTTGAATTTTACCACCAAACCTTTTGTAAAGGCACACGTGTGAAAGGAGAGTTAAGGAGGCAGTTCCTCAAGAACTCTTTTGCAGAGAACAGTGAGAGATTAGGGAGACCCAAGCCCCACACCCTAGGGTCTCAGCGCCCTGCTGCACACCACCCTTCATGTCTGCCCTGCCTCATACATGCTCCTGGGGGACTTCCACCCATGGCTTGGGTGTCGGCAGCCCTCAAGTGCATCACTTATTATTCCCTGAAGAGCAGAGCACCTCCAAAGTTGCCATATCACCCTGAAATCAGTCTGCACAGCAGGCGTGATTTGGGTGAAAAGTAAAACGAGTTTTAGCCCGCTACAAGACAAAGTTAAGAAACTAATTACTAGATTTGGAAAATGGATACAAGGACACAAAGCCATAACACACCTTTTCATCTGCCTGTGCCTGGACCTGTTCCCAGTCTCCTCTCTGATTTGCTCAGGGAAGAGCTGACGAGACATATTTGCAGCTTGTTAGTGCTGGGGCCCGGTTCCTAAGATAAGGCTCGTCCCTCGGGCAGCGTCTCCTTGCGCTGGAATCGTTCTCTTGGGGCAAAACCTACCTCTACAGATGTCTCTCCTCCAGGATCCCATTCGGTAAAAAGTAACCCCACAGAAGTTTCCCATAACCCAGACCCTGCATTATTAGTTCAGTTTGGGTAACAACTCGGTGAGAGGGGCGCTGAAGGAAAGTCTCATGCTGTATTTGCTCATGCAATGCAATTTCATGCTGGGTGGCCAAGACTATTAGCATCTCGGCAGTCAATAGATTAGATGGCCATACACTGCAGACGTGTTTCTATTTGGCAGAGGAGCTGCAGAACACGAGCTGAAATACACCTGAGTTGGCATGTTGCATTTTCTACAGCCTGTGGCTCTAAAACCTCATCAGTGGTGACAGTGAGCTTATTATTTGTGTAAGGAACTGTAGAAAGACCACCTGCCTCTTGGTGCTTTTAGTTTGTGTCTCTCTGATCACATAAGAAAGAATATGAATAATGTTAACCCCAATTTGCAGATGGGAACAGTCAGACCCTGTGAGGACAAGACAAGTAGCTTGTCCTGGAGCGAGCAAGGGGATCATGTCCTGTCTCCTGTCCTCTCAGGACTGATTTGGAAGGTTTTACTGAACTGCTGGAGCTAATCTATGTGTGGCTGAAGATATTTTAAATACACACTTCCTTCCTCTCAGTCTTCCACCCCAGTGTAAGTGTAAAGGAGGAAGAGATGTATAAAAAATGAAGAGGTGTATAAAAAAGGAAGAGATCTTCCTCGATGAGATTTCTCACATCTTACCTAACTCCTTCCAAAACAAAAGCTTCCCTGAAACCTCTCATGTCTGCCTTGTGTCTTTGTGAAGCGGCTTTTTGTTCAGGAAATGTGAATGTGGTGTAGGTGTCCCATGCTCCTCCTGCCACCTGTGCCGTTTCTGGCAATGGGAGTCCTCTGCTTCAAAAAACCCCAATAAATGCTGGAAACGTAACTGTCGGAAGAGTGCAAAATGCAGCCTCTGATTCCAGTGCATTCCCCTGTTGTCCAGGTGAGCTTGCTGTAGGAGATGGCCTGGAGACATAAACGACCTATCAATTTTCTTCACTGCCTGTGTTTGAGGTACCTGTGCTTGTGACCACGGATAGGAAGGGACCAGGCAGTCACAGGGGAGGGCCACCACTTGCTGCTGGGGAACTCCCTTCATAGTAGAGCTCCTCAGGGTGCAGAGTCCACAAGAAGTGGCTGAGCCCTGAGTGCAAGCCAGCAAGTTATTGTCAGCAAGACTTGCAGGCTCTCTTGCAACTTACGCAATCATTTATACCCTCTGTGAGCTCATAATGACCTGTATAAAAATAACAGCACAATTCTTGAGAAGGCCTTTGTTACAAACAGAGAGATGCTACATCACCATTTGGAGATAGGTCCAGATTTTCAAAGTCCTTATTAAAGAAATCTCTAAACTGTTTTTCCAGAAGGATGAATACCTAGGAATCAGCTTACATGAGAAATAAGTCACAGCTGGAAGAAATTCCAAGAGATAATAGTATCTCCAAAGCGAAAAAAAAAAAAAAAAATCCCACAACACATATAATAAGCATATGAATTGCTGCCTGATTTTTTTTTTTTATTTTGCCAATTAATATAATGCACTGCTGTGACAAGCTCCCTGCCCAAGGCCTGGCCTTCCAAGGCCTTCCAAAACTCCAGTGAAATTAACTTTATGCCTATTTACTCTGACTACGAGTCCTGCAAAGCCGTGGTCATTACCATGCTACCCAGGCTGGGGAAACACAGGCGTAACCTCCTGTCCCTCTGGGACACATGGCAGTAAGGAGTCTGTGGCAGGGTGTACAGCTGGAGAGGGATGCACACCCACAGGCTGTGGTTGTATCTCCTTCCTTCCTCAGCCTCACAGGAAATCTCTCAGCAGATCAAGGCCCTGGAAGACAACCATGAGGGTAAAGACCTGGTGACATTGTGGGGCCCCAGTGGTGAGACTTGTGAATTGCCAGGGTGGAAAATTTGGAGACCTGAGGCAGGCAGGTGAGCCTTGCACAGAAGGCATGAGATCTGAGAGATATACCCACAGGGAGCAGTGAGGAGAGGGAGAGGAGGTGCACCCTTTAAACCTCTCAATAAAGTCCCACACATGCTAATGTAAACACTGAAAACCCCTCCTTTGATTCTCCCAGTCAGAGGAAGAAATTGTGTTTATAGCCATCCATCCTTTTAATAGACACGCCATTGCTTTGGACTTTTAACTCCTGAAATGCTCCACGTGAGGTCTTCCTTGACTTATACTCAGTGGCAAGACTTCCTGCGCTAAAGGTTGGTGGTACCCTTCATCATAGATGGGGAACTGAACTGGCTGGCAGCATTTGCCCAGGATCACAAAAGCAGTCTGTGAGGGACAACACAGTTTTGTGCCTTTCCAGGGTGTTAGACCATGGTTACCCAAGTGGATTCTGGTCGAGATCCCAGCTATGAGTAAATTCTACCCCTTGCTCCTTCACACAGGACATTTCCCACATTTCAGTGAGAAACATTACATTTCTTACCATTCTTTTGATCTGTTGGGATGCCATCATCTTGTTTCTTCACATTGCTGCATGACCTCAATGTCATGAAGTAGTCAATGGAATTTAATGAAAAAATAACTATATTGCCTGCTATTAGACATTCTTTCTGGATGCCAGATTGCTTTCTCTTGCATTCCCGCTGCCCTACCCCAGCAATAGGAACTTTGGTGTTGGTTGGAAACATTTGGAGCCAGAGTTGGCCCATCACTTCGTTCATTCTTTTCTATCCCCTTTCAACACAAAGGTTGAGCATACCTGAAATGTAGCTTTGTCTCAGGCTTTTTGTGAAGGTGGTTAAATCTTGCTTTTATAGAGGTTGAAACACTCTGATCAAGCCACTGTAAAGATCTATCCACCAGACCCTTGGAAGGGCATTAGACATGAAACAGAAGGTATCACACAAGTGAGCAGGTTGTTAAGATACTGCTACCTCTCAGCCAGC
>NW_009223906.1:12175-14214 GCF_000690835.1 Fulmarus glacialis | reverse complement strand
CTACCTGCACACTCTCACCTGTTCCTCTGTGATGCTGGTTTGGTTTGCCCAAAATGCGTGAGATCACTTTCCTCAACTGCTCACAGTGCTACCTCTCCTGTGGATCAGAAAGTCTTAAGTCCAACGCTATGTTTGCTGAGGGCACTAACTACCTAGCAAAAATTGTGAGGAAGTGTTGGGAAGAAGATAGTAACATCCGGTTGTCACAGCAAACTTCAGTTCATCCCTCAGATATCGCAGTTTAGGTCCTTTACAAAAAAGACTGAACACTAGCAGCCTTAGGGAGAAAAGGACTTTTTCTCATAGCGCATCAATCTATGTTTGTAGAAGTAACTTACAAGATGCAAGTGTAATCTGAAGGCATACTTCAACCACAGAATGCGTTTTTATCCGAGGAGTCTGAGTGGGATTTTTAGTTTGTTATTGTTGCTCAGTATAGAAGGCACACAATATTAGCTGTGACAGCTTTCACATGCACAGCAACAACATTCAACTCTGCACCACGCTCATCAGCAAGAAAAATAGAGAGGAAATTCTCAGAGCATGGCAGAGGGAGAGTCTCTTCATATTGGTTTGGATAACATGTCTTTCTTCCATTTTACTCTTATGAGACATGTAGCTACAATGTTTATAATGACGGCAATGGTGTTTATCTTATTGGGATTATGCTGAAGCAAGCTTAATTGTATTAGCATAAAACATATCAGAGTTTGGAGTGACGCAATGTGTTTAGCATCAATATAAAAGTTGCTAAGTTTTATGCTTTCAGCTGGAATTAGAGCAGCAACAGGACACTGGAACATATGGAATGCATTTTAGGTTTTATATTCGTGTCTCTCAAGGAGGATTAGTACATTTGCAAAGATTCTTTATGGGCTATACCGTGGGCAGCAATAGTTTGTATGTAACGGTATCGCCATTCCCTCCCCCATCTCCCCATTTAAACCTGAACCCAAGTGTTTGGGAATTCTTTAGAGGCTTGACAGCCAGTCCTAACTTATAAACATTATTCCATATCTGTTGCCTGATGGATTATAAAAGTAGCACAATGTATACAGCAGAGCCATCAGCATGATAGATTGGATATAAGATATTGCCAAGTTCCCCCTCATCTGTATCTATCAATGTGTATTAGATCTGCTAAGGTAAAATCTGTGGAAAAAATCTGGATTTTATATCTGGCTGGTAGGGATGCCTTGATTAGCTACAGCCTTCACTGCTGAAGAGTTGTAAGGTCAGGAAGACAAAATCCTTCTTCTCACTTTAGACAGTGTAACTGACCATAAAAGAAGTTGTTTTCAACCTTTCCATTTGACATGCTTAGAAAACCTCAAACCTTTATCGACAAGGAAGGCAGTCCCTCCTTACTGATCAATGAACTCTTTTTGTTGGAACCATCAGAAGATATGAAGTGTCCAATTCCTGGTGATTTGCATCAAGACATGAGACCTCACTTCCTGTCCAGGCCTTCTGAAACGCCCTGTTTTTCATCCCTCAAGTACGATCTTCATTATTTACGAGAATTGCTCTTATTTACAAATTAACAACATGCATACAAACCTGAAGCAGACACTATGTCTGAGCCAAACCTGTGCAATGGGATATGTCCCCCCACATACACATTAGGGTTTGAAAAGATGGGTCCCACTGCCTGATAATCGTCGACAATATTGAAATTAAATGTCACTTATATCCTTCAACCTACATTTTCCCTAGTAGCAAGACAAAAATGAAAGCCTCAATAGTCTGAGAGAAACATTGCACTATGGACTTACATACAAATTAAGGATAAATACTCTTCATAGTGTCATCATACCTATGGTAGCCTTGCCGTCCTTCTGCAACAAGGATTTGATCCTGAACCATTGAAATACACTTCCATTTTCCCTCCTTGAATGCTTATTTCACTGGGAGAAGATGTGACCTTTGAATGAGAACACAAGGCACCAGGGTGTGAGATCAGGGAAGAATGAAGCAACACCACTGATGCAGTAGGTGCAGACTCATGAGAGCAGCAATGGCTCAGCCATCTCCTGTTG
>NW_009223906.1:0-12144 GCF_000690835.1 Fulmarus glacialis | reverse complement strand
CCCTACACGCACATCAAGATCGAATGCTTTTCTGGGGTGTATGGCTTACTCTGATGCTAATTTCTGAACTCAGCTTTGAGGTAAGTTAATGGAATAGTATGGAACTATAGGAAGTCAAACACATATGCTCTCCTCCTATAATGTTTTTTGGCTTTACATTACTGCAGAAATTTGTGAGTATCCAGTTATTCTTCCAGAGATTATACTGTTATCTAGTCAAATTATTGTAGAGACTTATCTGCAGGACCCAAAATTGGGCAAAGCTGCATGTAGTATTTCTGGAGAGTGGTGTAGAGATTATTTCATTGAGTAGTTAGACATGTTGCGGAAGAGTGAATTTTAGCATTTCCTTCTGGCATTTCCCTCCATTCAGGCAAAACCTCCATTCTTAACAGGCTTTTTCTGGAAACATATGGCTAAAATAAGGAAAGAAAGCAATTTAGAATTTAAAGCTGACAAACTCTCCCCCCGTTCCTTACAGAAGGGGTAGAAAATCAAGCACATTCTTTAGAGCAGAATATGGTCAGAATATTTTCCCTTGTAGAAATGTACAGCTTTGGAAGCTGAAGCTTTGAAACTGGAAACATCTTATCAGAAAGCCAGAATATTTCAACAGAGAAATATTGCTCATAGATTTTGCAATCTCTTTATCTCCTTCTCCAATAATCCTCCCTACCCTAGGCTGCGTGGTCGGAGTATATCATTACCAGGTTCCCTTCCTTATTTTCAAAGCTAGTCTTTAAAAATATCTTCACCAGTTCTCAAATAGGTTGCAAACTGCTGCGGAGTGACAAGAGGAAGAGGACAAGCATTTACCCTTTTATTGATTTTTTATTATTCTAGATATGAAGTTCTCCTTCGTTTCACATCTCTCTATTTTTGTCACATTCAACTGTAGCTGGAGAAAGCCACTGAGAAAAAGAGGAAGCTGCAGACTCATTCATCACCAAGTCTGAAAAGTGCTGCAAGTTCTTACTTCTGCTCTAATAAGAGAGCCACATAACTCCTTCTTACAAATCCAGCCTGAAAGGACAGCAGATCAGATACCGGTTTATCCTGCAGAGGAGCTTGTACATGGACCCCAAGTTCAGAGTTCCAGTCCTTCCCTCTCTTTTACAGCTCCCTTTCCACTGCTGAATGGCAAGTTCTGTAAAAGCCACAAAATTCCAAGCTATATATAGCATAGAGCAGCTGTTTGTCCCAAAATCCCACTGAGCTGACTACAGCAACACACAAATTACAAGCTTTACCTAGTCGCAGATAACCTAACAAGTCATTTCTGGCTTTGAGCTATGACAGTCAGTGGGGTTCACTCTTGCAGCTGCCTGCACTTGATTCAGCTCTATTTGTGAGCTGTGTTTTCTTTTTGGGGCCTTTGGTTCAGAAGTGCATGGGCTCAGAAAAGGCAAAGGGAAACAGGGTACTGACTTCATGTAACCGTTATGATTTTTATCTTTACAACTAAGCATCCAGCAATGTCCTGCCCAATAGACACCTACTTAGCTTGTTTATGAATTCAAAATTATGCATAAAATGCCCTCCTGAAAACTAGAGATGGGGCGAACGGGGAGTGTGAGCTACTATGTAGTTGCATACCTTTTCTTTTTTTTTCCTTATTGTGTATTATATTGTATAAGACCCTAACTATCACTGAAAGAAGATGACAAAGGCTTCCACGTTTCTTGCTATGGAAGTTGTCTAAGCAACACAGACCTCACAACACAAAGTGGAACAGACCCTAACCACCACTAACAACTTGAGCTTTTGTTGTGGAGTCCACTGACTTCATTAAAATTCTGACTCGCAAGCGGATGTGTTATTTTTGAAGGGCATCTCCACACAGCGCAGCAGAGAATGGGCAGAGATCCCAATTTGGCTGAGGATCAGTCTAATTGAGCTGAAAAGACCACAATGCTCAATGCCACATAGACTGAAAAGGCTGGGTACTAAAGCAGTAATAGCCAAATTTGTTTGGTGTTATTTATGAGCCCCTAAACTCTGTGTCCTCGTGGGCCCAGATGTTTCCAGATGTTAGACTAGGAAGTCTGGCGTGGCCTAGGTGTCCCTGTCCTCATCTTTACTGCTCTTCAGACATTCATTCTGGTGATTTCATTGCTAAATTTAGATGAAAAGAGCCCGTTTAGCCAGACTAAGCCCCTCCCTCTAACTAACCATGGCTTCTTACACATGAAAAGCTCCAAGGACACTCAGAACAACTCCAGGACTTCCATCACACCTGTTTCAGGACAGGCGCAAAAGCCTTCCTGACAGACCTGAGGACCTGGAGGCATCAATCTTACATTGCTTAGCCTCCTGTTCGTTTATGCACCCTGGGTTGCATAATGCTTAAAAAGCCAAATAGGCAGCAATGGGAAAACATTTCTGTGGCTGAGCTGTGGCTTTTGCTCCAAAAATACACTGAGCAGCTCAATGCCACAGGCATGCAAATGAGCAAGGGCTCAGTTTGCATTTCACGTTCAGAGATACACTTGATGCATTTTCACCTGTCACCCCCATCAAGATGCTACTCTCCCCAGGAACGAAGTCCAACGGGTCAATGGTTTGCATATTAGGAGCAATAAACCCTTCTTATGCGCAGTACTTAACAAGTACCTCTTGCACTGTGGAAGGCCAAGCCAACCTGGCAGGTGCTAGCACTTTTTGGGAGCTAGCACTTCCACTAGGGCTTCTCAGTGTGCTGGAGGTATCAGCTCAGGAGCTGATATGACCGCCCCAGCCAGTCACCAAGGGGTGTTGCGGTGAGTGCTGCAACCCTGTAAGCAGAAACACAAGCCATGGACAAGTCACTTCGCTTCTTTGTGGCTTGGTTATAAGAAGAACAGAAAATTATTTCTTGTCCTTCAGTTTATATGAATAGCGCCTTGCTTTGCCAGTATTTACACCACTTCCTTTTCCGCAGTCATTTTAAGACAAGGGATTGATCACTTCTTGACAGAGCGGTATGGTGACTATCTAACACTAAGAATTGCTACTATTTTGATTTTTGTTATGTATTACACTACTTCTAAGGAGACATACATACCCAGCTTCCTAGGTAACTGCCCCACAGCAGAGCTGAAGAGAACTGTGTAGACACCAGAACAAGTCCTGCATATCTGGCAGTAAAAACCTGCACCTGCTCCACTTATGTGCAATTGAGACAGGACTGTCAGGCTTTCATTGTGTGAGCAGAGAGTGCAGAATCTGAACAAAAGAGGAAAATCAAATTATTTGTCTATGATTATATAGAAAAGCTGCTGTAAAACCAGAACACCGTTGTCCGAGTTAATACTCCAATAATTTTCCCACAGGACCATCCTTCCCCCAGCAAATGGCTTCCACAGAGCTCACACCATGCACACAAGGATATTTATCACCAGAGAGGATAATAAAACACTCAGAGGAAGGCTGAATTCCAGACTCAATTACAAACAAAACCAACAGCTCTTAACAATGAATGCTGGATATCTTGCATTGCGTTATCACAGTACACACTGGATAGCTTTTCCCTCAAAGGAAAGCTTGTGGTCACACTGGGATTTGAGATGGGAAATGGCAGAAACATTGGCTCTTTATTTATTTTTTGCTCTACAGTATTTCTGTGTAACCAGATGTTCGTAACAGTTAAGCATGGTCAGGCTGTCTAAATTCACTAGTCTGAATCTAAGCCCACCAAGCACTGGCACTTAGCCTATTACCCCTCTTTGGGAAGGGGGTACTACTACATGTAGTAAAATCTATAGATACAAGGGGTGCAGCAATGCCACTAAATAAAAGACTGGGCAACAACGACAGGTGAAGTCACATCCACATGCTTTAGGGCCACCTCCCTCTACAGCAAACCTGACTGTACTCATACTACACAAGACTTGGTCTCCTCTTGACCCCAACCACTTTTGCTGCCACTTGACATAACTTGCACGATTTCTCTTCTGCCTGTTCAAACTGTCTGAAATAATGTGAGACAGGTTACAGCCCTCTGGGGTGGTGTTTCTCTAGCAAAATATAAGGGTCTGTATTTTGACGTAAAGGCACATGGAGGTTCTTTGGGGTGTTATAAGACCTTCTGGAATGGTATTATGAGACCCTATAAAGCAGAGGGATCCTAACCTCATGCCCGCACTGGAGTCAGCTGGGGCATCCCAAAACAGAGCGAGGAAGTAAACTAGCAGTTGGGGGACAGTCGGTCAGGTCTCAAGCTTGTTGCCTAGGCAGATTTGTATTACAAAGCACACCTAATATTTCTTTCAATGTGGAGACAAAGGATCTCAGTGGGTACAGAGATGCAGGTTCCTTGGAGATACAGCACATTACAGTGTATGCGGGGGTGCTAGCAGGATATTTGCTTCAAGGAATCATGGAAGAAGCTCTCAGTGAAGAAATAGGTCTCATCAGCCTGGAAACAAGGTCATCAGTTTGAAGCATATTAGTCAAGGATGTTTTACTAGCAATGACATGCAAGGGAAAGTAACAGTTCAGGACAGGTATGAGGTCTCACCTTCGCTAAAGTCAATTAATAAAGCCACTATAGTGCTAGGCCTGTTTACAGCAGCCAGAAATCCAGTTTCCGACTTTCAGGCAAATCTCTGCAGTAGGAAAAGGTGGGGAAAGAGGAAACAGATCACAAAGTGACATGATATAACATATTTCCTCTAAATACTTCAACATAGAAAGACTGGTAAAGTTTTCCATGAGGTATTAGTAAGTCTCTCAGTGAATAACCAAGGGAGCAGAAGCAAAATTAAATCATGCCGGGGGCATCCAACAGGTTTTTAATTGTGGTTTGTTTTTTTTTTTAATTCCACTCTCTCATTTCACTCTGTATTAGGTAATTCGTTATCTAATTTAAAGCAGGTATTGTGCGTTAGAGGCTCCACACTTCGCAGCTGGCATGTTTAGACCATCTCCTTCATGCAATCTCTTATTTTGGCTGCCTGTGTTGTTTTGGCTGCTGGTGTAGAAATCCTTTGCTCCTGACTTTCAGAAAATCTGGATCCCTGTTTCCCCTTCAAGCCAGTTGGAGCAGATGGTGCACTGACTGCATAAGCAAGAGGAGAGAAGCCCTCAGAATTATAGATACCTTTGGAAAAAGTGTCTGAAAATGTTTTAGGTACAATTTTCAAAGTGTCAAAGAAAGTCTTTAAGTTTGCAAGTGACTTACCTTACAAATGACATGAAAAAATACCTGTCCCCTCTACACCATACCTTCCTCTTCTGCAAAGCTGGAGATGTTTCCTCTTGACTAAAAAAGCAGCTGTAAATGGAGAGTGAACTGGAAGGTCAAGTAAATTAAACTCCCTTCACTCGCTCCCTCTTTTAGGACTACCTCCACCTATGGCAGGGAGCCGAAGTAGGTGTAACTCACGTGGGACCCGATCCAGTTCTCATGAAGTCAATGGAGTCTTTCCACTGACTTTTATAGGCATTGGATCCAGTCCATAGTGAGGAGCTGGAAGGTGTAGGTTAAAATATCCCTCTCGTGTTTCCTTTTACATACACACAGTAATTCCCTCGCCTGTAGCTTGTTTCAGTAACACTTTGTGTTTTTTCATCCATGCTCTTTCGTATGCAGCTTCTATGGGGTTATTACCCTCAGGCTAGAGCCAGGCTTTGAAAGTTTGGACTTCTGGGGTTCAAGAGGCACTGTTAGGTACCGTTTGCCTGATTTTTATCTTGGAGCTTTCATTCAATCCCATCCCATCCTGGCAGAGTTAGAAATCCTACTTATTCCGGGGAGGTGAGCCTCTCTCCTCTTGCCCCAAGCCAAGCTGAAAACCATTGCTACTAGGAGGTGCTTCTCCCAGGAGATGTCTCTTAATCTATAGTAAGACCTGAGATTCTTACATCTTATCTTGCTCCCTGTTTCTGCAAAGCATTCTCTGCAGAGCCCTAATGAAATCCTTCCTTGCACTTCCCCCTTGACAAAAATTGCCATGCTGTTTGGTTTATTTAGACATGTATTTATAGAGTGTGACAGAACCGAGATAATGATAATAATCAGGTCTGACACAGCATGAGCAGCAAATGTGCAGAAGAAAGGAGTGGTTTCATCTCAAGTTCATCCAGACCCAGGGAAACTGCAGTATAAGGTTCCCTCTGCCTTGTGACCAACAGACCTGCTACTGGCTTGTAGTAACTCCACCCACAAAGCAAACTGACTAAGAGCACGTTTGTTTAGGTGTCTGTGGTTACAAGTTAGAAACTAAGTTGTAAACTGCAAAAATCAAGTCATTTAAGGGGAGAGGGGGGAGCATGGGTAGTTTTTAACCCCTAAAATTGTTCCCACTGAGATCAATGGGATTTATTGCTGAGAAAAACCGTGGGGGAGATAGTCTGTCACCCAAGGGAACAAAACCCTTTCTAGTGACTCTTTGGGGAGCAGTCCTGATAGTAAGCAGTGATCTAGCCCCAGAGGGCAGTGACCTCTCACAGACAGCACACCAAGTTGTGCTTACATCTCCCAAATTAGAGAGTGAATGCATGGGAGGAAAATTCAACAGGACCTGGGAACTGCTGAGCAGCCGAGAGGTCAAGTCTTACCTCCGCATCAGAGGGGAGTTTCCAGCTCCTTCCCTTGCACCATCTGCAAGACCAGGCTGGAAGTGGCTCAGTCTGCCTCCAGATGAACCCAGCATTCATGAACTGAGAGAGAAATAAAGGAAATGAAATGTAAGCTCCTCACTCGTGTTTAGGAGCCTCCCTGATTTTCCAAAGGATGGGTCTGTGGGTAGCTTTATGGGAACACTGCTTTTGATTAAAGAACAAATCAGCTCTCTGACGCAATCTTTGCTCCATTGCAAAGTCCACATGCTCAAAAATCAGATTTAGGTCCCTCTCCTTCTCCTCCCCCAAAAAATCAGGTGGTAGCCTTAAATCTAGGAACTTTTTTTTTTTTTTTTTTTTTTTTTTTTTTTTTTTTGTGAGAGAGGCTCTGTAAACTGATAGAAGAAATGAAGACGTCTTTAGAAAGTCCGACAGCTGTGTGTTCTGGGTTCATGTACTATGAGTTCAGCCTACATTAACGTAGCAGCACTGGGGACAGAGGCAAGCTGGGAATGAGGCAAATGGTTTATAACTGTTTGCCAGTAAATCCTTGATGCAGCAAAGTTGACAGGCAGTATGATTTTGGTGACACTGAAACCATTTACAAGTTCAGTTTGCATTTAGTGAGTGCTTTCTTAGCCCAAAACATTTTCTTCTTGCTGAGATTAATTCCTCCTGCCTCCACCCTGCTCCCCCTCCCCCAGTCCCCAGGACTTTCCAGAATAAAATGTGTTATTCTGGGAAAAACAAACTATGACAGTTGGACATTTTTATACAAACTTTGGGAACTTTGATTTAAGCATTTTTTTTTTCAACTGGGCCACTTTTAAATGAAAAATGCTGATTTGAAACAGTACTAAATAAAAGTACCAAAAAAGTACCAAAACAAAACCCTCTCATTCAGCATCACACAGTATTCAAATTAAGCCAAATTAATCCACTTCTTTTTCCCCCCCATTGCCCTTCCAAACACTAAAGAATTTCTCTTCTGGCTCAGCTGGCACTTAATTTTCCCCTTGATATCTTTGTTAACTCATTAAACTGAAAAAAATCCCTGAAATCAGTAACCTTTTTGTAACAGATTAGCATGGAGGATCATCTCCTCCACCCTCCTCCCCACCACTTCCAGCCAAGCTGTGTGACCCCAGCAGGCTAGAGGGAAAGCAGATTTTACAAGAGGAATAGAGAAAACATTCAAAAAGAGTGTGGTCAACACATAGCAGAGTCATCATCCTCACCAAAGAATGTGTATGTTTGCATATACATCTCCCTCTCTGTAATTTTTTTCTCTCTGATTATACGCTACTTCAATGCCAGCTTCCAGAGTAGCCACATACCTTACTGTGGTTCAGGCCCACAACCCGTGGGGGTGGAAGGAGGGAGTGCAGTGTGACAACAGAGAATCAAGACTGATGGAGGGCAAAGCACCAGCCCCAGCTAGAGGTCCAGCTCCATCCAAGGTGGGATAACTTAGAAAGACAAGCAGAAGAAGTTTTGGGAATCACAAGCAGAAAATAATGTGTGCTTCATGCAGAAAAAATGGGCTACGAAAAATACACAGGGACAAAGCAAAGCCCCCAAAGACCTGTTTAGAAAGGTCAGCTGCATTCAGAGCAATTCAGGGCCAGAACCTTATCGAGGAAGCGCGGCTGAGGTTTGCCAGGTTACACCCTCCGGAGTAAAAGGAGAAGAGTAGAGAGTGCCAGAGAGGGATAGAGGGAGAGAGGAAAACCAGGAGCAGGACGCCAAGTGCTTTGCAAATCAGTGAGCCTCAGTGGAGTTACGTCAGTGGAGAGACCAGCCCAGCAGCTAAGCAAAGGCACACGTCTCAGAATAGCAAGCTTCAGTTTCTGCCTCAGACACCAAACTGAGCAAACCTGGAGAAAAGGACAAATCTAAGCATTCAAATGGGTGAAATCCCCCTGCAGATTTCCTCTGACTAGTCAGATTGGTCCAGACTTCCCGTGCCTGATTCCTTAACAATTTACCTTAAAAATTGTTTTATCCTTTCTCCTCTGCCCCAAACCCACCTGTATTGAGGCATACCAGAACCATCAAGTTCCCTGCAGCTCCCCACAGGTCTACAGGCTCCCAAGGCGATGGGATGCCCAGAAAGCGAGATTTATGTTTCGGACCACCTGACTGAAACAGATGCCCATCACACAGGGCAGCTCATGCTGGTGTCACAGCACAGGGCAAGAGTTTCTGCTCATCTCAGGTCACACCACTGGGAAGCTAAATGTTCCCTGGAGGCACCAAAGTGCAGTGCTGCTGGGGCATCTAAGGCTGGACCCAGCATGGTTCCCAGGGCTTCAGGGAATGACACAGGCATGACACAGGGCTGAGCCTTTGTGGAAGAGCACAGACACAACATATTGCAACACCTCTCATTCCTCTATCCCTGTAGGCTTCCTCCATGTGTGCGTATGTGCAAACCACTCAGGTGCACACAGGTGCAGATTTCTAGCACAAATGTGGGCCATGGCCCTCCACTTTCAGTTCTAAAGATGTCAAAGAAGTGGGAGAAAAGGGACATGAATTTTGAAGACGAAAGATTTTAAAAGCCCATTTCAGTCTCATCACAGGAGTTTTTGACTGTTTGTTTGTTTGCTTCAAAGCTGCATTTCCTTTCTCCTTCCTAGCTTCAGTTTTAAAATCTGGGCTAACAGGCACTTCCGAACCCTAATATCCATCTCTAGGAGGACAAAAGAGATTGCAAATTACTGTTGGATCTATAGCTTCAAAAACATGCCCATCATCCTTGGTGCAGTTCTGTTGACCTTACCCCTGACCAGCAATTATCAGTTTCAATCAATCAATAAACATTAGGCATAGTTCCAGTTACTGGCAGGTGGACACCCAAGGATGTGGACAACAATGGAGCAATGACAAGGCCCCCTGTGTTGGGGCAACGTCCTTCTGTGGTTCAGAAATTCAGATTGTTGCCTCCCATGAAGAGAAGAGGGAACAAACGCATGTGACCCCAGTAAGCTGGGTCTCCAGGCATCATTACAACAGCCCTTTTGGGATTTCCTCTCTGTCTCCCAGGGGAGGGCTTAGGGCTCAGCCATGTTCTGTTGAGTAGAGAAGTGACTTCCCACCAAGTTAAAGTTTTGATAAATCCTGTAATTAATCAAAGTAATCCTAGGCATTCTCTTCCTATCTTCCATTGCATTCCTTTTCCCACATCTTCCACCCAACCCTTGGTTGAAAGCTCCATCTCTTGAGGGTACTGAAGGAAATGCAAGTCTATTTTTTCCCTCCCTTAGTCTTCCTCAAAACGGACCCAACTAGGCCCTCATCCACCACTGACTTAGGCACTTGCTTGACTTCAGTCTTTAAGAACATAAGCGCAGTGACTTACATGCTTTGAAATCAGCATGAGTACAAGCCTTTGCTGACTCTAGAACCTAAAGACGTTAGCCTACAACCAGAGCAACATGCAATTAATTACTGCAAAATTGACAGTCACAGGGACCAACTAATTCAGTTGTGCTGTGTATTTCCTGTTGTTCTTAATTAGGAAAGAAAAATGTATCTCATATTCCCAATACACCAAGCCTCAAAGGTGGCATCTGTAGGAATCACTTCTGTGCCAGACATTTTTTACAAAGGCTCACTCTTTTCTGTGTTTGAAATGAGCACATCACACTCCACATTCATCAGCTAATGATTTCAGTTCGTTTTGGAGTGGCTGTCATGAAGCAAATGGCCACAGGGTAACCAGATGAGAGAGCTATATGGTATGAAATGGTAAATCCAGTTCCAGTGATACTATGAATTGCCTTTATGGTTGACAACATGGCTTGTCTTCCCAGAGAGCATTCTGCTCCTCTTTCCCCACAGCAACACACTTAACGATTGCATTAACTCCAGTGTGAGTGCAGAGGCTTTTGCCTTCAGATTAGACTACTAAATTTAAATGCCATCTGGGGAGATATTTACAAAATGCCAGTTTTGCATTCGTCTGAAGTCTCTGTTGTTTAGACAGTTAAAATAGAAATCTGCAAAATCACCATTTTGAGGAGAAGTCAGAATAAACTAGTCACCATTTCACATTAAAAAGGAGGAACAAATGAATGACTGAAATTAACAAGTAGCTGGTTTCAAGCACTCCAGAAACATCCCTCTTCTCAAATTGAAGAGCCACTGGCCAAAAATTTTAATGGATTCAAAAGGAGATATGCAAATTCATGAGGAATAAGTTCATCGGTGGCTATTAGCCCTGGAAAATTGTCAATAACATTGGGCTCTGATGTCTTAAGCCCAACAGAAAATAAGGCATAGTAGGAAAAGGATGTCTTTATGTTGTTTCATGGGAGTTTCCATTAAGTTCCTGGTACTGACGGCTTCTGGACACAAAGATCCAAGCTGCAAATACCTTTGGTCTGACTTAGCATAGAACTCCTTATGTGAAAAAGCCATACCATCTGAAGTACATCATCAGGATAATAGCTTACACCAGACCCTTTTAACCAGTGCATCACACCCAGCCATATCTGAGGATATGCCAAAAAACAAGCAATTGCTCCCCACATAACCCCAGGTTATGGAAAGTATTGCCATCTCCTGTGTGCACTGGGAATTAAGGCACAAAGATAGCTATTAATAGATTTGCCCTGGACCACTGAGCCTTGGAGACATGAAGATGGGACTTCTGCCTTGTCTCTATCGCATCAAGAACAGCTTTCCATTAGAGCCTACTGCCCTTTCATTCCATGTGGTTCATACTAGGGAGTCAACCCATATTCCCTTGCTAGGTCGCCTGCTGCGTGTGTGTGCCACTGAAACACCCCATTCATTAATCTGAGATCATGCCTCAAGATCTGGCTTCTGTGGCATAAACCCCAGAAATTCCTAACCAGACCTTCATGGGATTTTTTCAGGTATTTGTAAACCAGAATTAGATCACCTCACTGCATGTTTTTCTTGATAAGACATGGATTTGCTCTTTAAATATTTCCAGATAGCTATCATATGTAAAATTAGTTTAATACTAGTTCTTTTATCGTTCTGAGTCATTCACCCCATATTCCAAACACTCAGAGTGAAATTCGACCACAGGTTGCAACCTTTATCATTTGCATGTATTAAAACCATCTCACGGGACTTTTGTGTCAATGAACTTTTAAGCATTCTCCTAAGATGAAATATTTCACTAGAGTTTCAAGGACATTTCTGCTTTCCTTTCTGTTTTGTTTTGCTTTTTGGAAGAGAAGAAAAAGTGTATTTCCTCCATGTCATTCTTCTTTCCTCCATGTTTTTCTTACATACAGTAATGATTCATAACAGCAAAACGCTGTTTGGATGCAACTCACCCCTAGTCACTGCTAACAATCTAGTTTCAAGCATTCATAGAATCATAGAATCATAGAACCATTAAGGTTGGAAAAGATCTCTAAGATCATCAAGTCCTACTGTCAACCCAACACCACCATGCCCGCTAAACCTAAGTGCCTCATCCACACGTCTTTTAAATATTTCCAGGGATGGTGACTCTACCACTTCCCTGGGCAGCCTGTTCCAATGCTTGACCACTCTTTCAGTAAAGAAATTTTTCCTCGTCCAACCGAAATCTCCCTTGGTGCAACTTGAGGCCAT
>NW_009223905.1:12203-16824 GCF_000690835.1 Fulmarus glacialis | reverse complement strand
CAGAGAGGTGGTAGATGTCTCATCCCTGGGAACATCCAAGGTCATGTTGGACGGGGCTCTGAGCAACCTGATCTAGTTGAAGATGTCCCTGCCTATGGCAGGGGTGTTGGACTAGATGACCTTTAAAGGTCCCTTCCAACCCAAACTATTCTATCATTCTATGATTCCTTTTTAATTTAGTCTAGCACCTAAAGGCTTCCAATTGAAAAACTCAGCTGTACAACTGAATAACACATGCTTGCACTAACTCCATGGTGCAATAACACAAACTTTCACTAGTCCAAGTGGTGTTACAGCTTCAGAGTGTTTTGGTGTGCAAAAGGTAGCACCGTGTGTTCAGAACATTACAGTTAATTTTTATACACATATTAGGGATATGTTTCTAAATCAATATTGCATACACAATCATTTAAAGATTTTTCTACTTTATGTGTTTATTTGCTTCTTTTACTATTACAGCCATCATTGTAATCAAATAATACTCTTAGTTTTAAGGCTAGTAGGTTCATATATTGTGTCAAAAGCTGACTTATTTGTATACCATGTCAAATTCATCCTCACAGTGGGGTTCCCTTTAGATAGTGGATTCACTTCAGATATTGGAAAAGGCATAATTATAGCTCATCCCATGCTGTCTCATGTATGGAGAGTGAAAATGGAATCTGGAGTAAGGACATTATAAGCAAGAAGACATATATGTTCTAAGAAAACGGATACTAAGCAGTATTATTCTTCCCTTTTGTAAAACACTAATTCCCACAAGCATCTTCCTGTTGAGGGTCAGAGAATAATTTCTAGTTAATTAGCATTCCCTGTTAATTACTTGTTATTTATTTGTTACTACCAGATTTTTCTTTTTCTCTCTAACATCAAGCAGATTTTTGTGTTTCAATTCCCTATGTCATCTGAAGCTAATTTAGACAATTTTATAGATGCATCTCCCAACATCTACTCCTGTTCAGTGAAACTTGCATCCACCTTTCTATTTTCCATAATCAAAAATCCCATTCCCAGATAACTAATTATGGGAGGTGCTGTATGAAGGGTGTATCCTGATCAGGCATTTGCTGATGGTGCCACTTGACAAAAAAAACTTGATCACCTCCATTTCTTTGAATGTTACTATTACTTTTGAGTGCCTCATTTCTAAAAAATATGAATAAACTCAATTTGCCTAAAACAGAAAATGGGGATACAACCCTTTTATGACACAAATTATCTTTCCAATGCAGAGCACCAGAGCAAGAGCTGATCTCCTATTTCAAATTATTTTGCATAAAATATAAACATTTTGTTGCAAGCATATACTTTTTGCAAGAAAACATCCACATGTGTCTCTTAAGAGTGTGGTTCCCCCCACAGGCGACCGAGTATTTCTCTTTCTTCACCTCCTTATCATTTTGATGGAAACACTATTTGTCACATTCACTGGGGTGGCTCTGATTTTCAGAAGGCTTCAGGGACTTGCACAGTTCCAGTCCCTCACCTTTATAATGAGAAAGCTTTTCAACAAAAATCTGATGGTGCAGATCAGACTTTCTTCTTGCTTTGATGATTGAGGACAGAAAATGATATGAAACCTGTTCTACTTCATGTATTAACTGTCAGTTTCCCTGTAACATGTGTTCCCTAGTCCAATTTCACTTTGACAGATTGACTCCCATGGACCTGTTTTACCGATACACAAACCGTGTGAGGCAACTCCTTTTTGTATGGAAAAATGAGTCTACTGCAACCCACACTTACAATACTAGCTCACATTTCTGGGGAAAAATAAGCCTGTCTGCAGTAGGTAAGGTTTTCTGTGTCCAGACTTTTCTCACACTTCAGCAAGGAAGCTATCTGTAGCATATTTTAGCTTATTATCACTCAAGTTAGCTCTGTCAGTCACAGTGATTAACCATGAAGTGCAGATGAATCCTATTAGAGCTGATGGAAATTATACTAAAAACTAGTACTTTGGATTATAGGTGTTTTGCATTTCTGTATATTTGCCTAAATTAAATATGGCTTGAATTTATCCAAATAATTATAAGTATGCTTTCTGTTGTGAGGGATTTCCTTTAACCAGAACTAAGCTTGGCTGCAAAAGGTTTGAGGTTCTATTAAACCAACTGGCAGAGCAGACTGTGCTCTATTGTTTGATGAAGTGCAAAAAAAGAGCGTTCTCTTCACTGCTTGTAGGATTAGTACATATATTACCTTATTTTCACAGTACTTTTTCTCATCCAAATATGATTAACAACCTTCTATTTGCAAGAAGCTCTCTTGTACTCTCCAGCCTTGATTAGCCAGAGAGAGTATTCACACTGTGTGCTCAGTTTTATCTACACCTGGACATAAATCAGGTGCTCCTTGTTTGCCTTGTCCTGTTTTTGCAGCTTAAATTTTGGCCTTCATCCTAGTTGCATATAACCTGAGAAAATTCCTCTTCCTTTTCTTCTTTCATTTTTCTAAAATTTGTGCAAAAACTTGTATTGACCTGAGCTACACTTTCTGCTCATTGCTGTTATTCATTGTTTATTCGCTTCATTTAAGCTTCCATGCAGCTTCCATGTCCATGTTTTTTATTTGGGTTCTTTGGATCCTGAGAATCCAAAGGACATACCTGAGCCACCCACTACCTTCTCTTCTGTTTCTGATTTCCCCTTGCCTTAGTGCAGTGTTTGGGAAGACCAAATGGATTACAAGGGCTTATTTTTGTTAATTGTGCCCAGTTGTGAATGCTGCTTTCCTGTGGTCATATTAGATTACGAACAGCCAGCACATAGCCTTCTGTTGCTTGGCTCTTGAATGTCATTGTGTTGGATGTGTTGGATGTCATTGTACCAACAGAGTAGCACAGCACTATTAGTTCTTGAAGCATTTTGCTATAGCTAATATTTTTTTCCCTAGTTGTTCAATGTACATGGCAGCAAGATTATGTTAGGTATATGGTATAGGTAGGCTTGCAGCAGGAGTCCTCCTGCAACCTTTTAGTGTTAGACTACAATCCCCATTAAGCAGTTTGGTAGGTACAAGCTAGTGACAGCTCTCAAAGGTGATAATCATGTTATCTGGCTTATCAACTCCTGCAGCTCAAAAATGAATGGGTTTATATCTCAAATAACTAAGTCCAATCAATTAGTATTCATTAATATTCAACATCAGCATTAAATATCCATACATTACCAAGAGGGGATTGTGCTTGCAGCACTCACATTCTCACTTTTTCCAAAACTAGATCTCAGAACTGCTCATATTTATATGCCACTTGTTTATGGCACTTGAAACATTTAATTGCACTGCTGCAGATCTCTCCCTCCGCCTGCCTTGATTTGATGGTTGTAGGTCAGGTGCTGATAAGCTTTCAAAGATAGTTGTACTAACTAGCACATAGGCTGTGCTTCATTGGCCTCAGCAGAACATGCATCTCGTATATGATCACATGCAAACCCAGAAATTCCAGTAGTTCACTGCTAGCTGCTTCCATACCACAGCCTAGTATGAATACAAACCATTCTGGGAGTAAGTTCACCATTAGGTAACTTACCCTGTGTACAGTGCGGTCTGGACGTGTACTGTACTAGATGACTGAAGAATGAAATTTGGCCCATGCTTGTCATGTTCCTCCCTACCCCTCAAGTCAGATGGACTCCACCTAATCATACTCAAACAGCTCTTGCTCTTGCTGTCCTTTCCATGGCCTAGGAGTGGATGACAATCTTTCTTATATGATATACTTTACAGGCATTTAGACAAACATCTCTCAAGTATGGTCTAAGGATGCCTGATTCTCAGTACAGTGGGTTGCTAGCCCTTCTGCTTGACATTTCTATAATTCTATCAAAATCTTAATTCCTGAAATAGAGATAAACACCAAAACCTGCATTTAAGTGAATCTGTCATCCCTTGCTCCTCAAGAGGTAGGTTTCTGCGTAATCTTATTGCCATGATTAACGATAGGAGAAAAACACATAAAATAATTCCTTCGTCCTTCCCTATTATCCATTAAGAATAATCCATTAGGATTCCAGTAATTTTAGTAATGTAAGTCAAAAGGGACTTAATTTCTGAAATGAGGTTTCGATAGTTGCAATAGAAGAGATTGGAACATTAATAATTTTACCTTCAGGATAAAAAAAAAAAAGGCAGCTTCTTTTTGTTCATTAGATAACAGAGTAACAAACCCTCTAATGTGCTGATGTGTTAAAACCAGGACCTGTTTAGACTAAGGTGCTGAGATAACTTCATTTCTGACAATGTTAAAAGAGTAGAGCTGTTTTGACTCTGTACTGGGTTTGCATGGCAAGGTTTTGGTATTGGGGGGGGCTACAGGGGTGGCTTCTGGGAGAATCTGCTAGAAGCTTCCCCCATGTCTGATAGAGCCAATGCCAGCCGGCTCCAAGACGGACCCACAGCCGGCCAAGGTTGAGCCTGTCAGCGGTGGTGGTAACACATCTGGGAGAACTTAGTTAATAAGAGGAAAAAAAAACCTGCGCAACAGCAATTGCAGCTGAAGAGGGGAGTGAGAATATGTGAGAGAAACAACTTTGCAGACACCAAGGTCAGTGAAGAAGGAGGGGGAGGAGGTGCTCCAGGCGCTGGAGCAGAGATTCCCCTGCAGCCCATGGTGAAGGCC
>NW_009223905.1:0-12063 GCF_000690835.1 Fulmarus glacialis | reverse complement strand
CTGCACTGGAGCAGGCTCCTGGCAGGACCTGTGGACCTGTGGAGAGAGGAACCCATGCTGGAGCAGGTTTGCTGGCAGGATTTGTGACCCCGTGGGGGCCCATGCTGGAGCAGTCTGTTCCTGAAGGACTGCACCCCGTGGAAAGGACCCAGGCTAGAGCAGTTGGTGAAGAACTGCAGCCCATGGGAAGGACTCACGTTGGAGAAGTTCATGAAGGACTGTCTCCTGAGAATGGGACCCCAGGCGGGAGCAGGGGAAGAGTGTGAGGACGAAGGAGCAGTGGAGATGAAGCATTATAGACTGAACCCCACCCCCATTCCCCATCCCCCTGTGCCGCTTGGGGAGAGGAGGTAGAGGAAAACATGAGTGAAGTTGAGCCCGGGAAGAAGGGAGGGGTGGAGGGAAGATGTTTTCAGATTTAGTTTTTATTTCTCTTTATCCTACTCTGATTTGATTGATAATAAATTAAACCGATTTCCCCAAGTCCAGTCTGTTTTGCCCGTGACGGTAATTGCTGAGTGATCTCTCCCTGTCCTTATCTCGACCCACGAGCCTTTCTTTGTATTTTCTCCCCCCTGTCCAGCTGAGGAGGGGAGTGATAGAGCGGCTTTGTGGGGCCCTGGCGGCCAGCCAGGGGGCAGCTGACAAGCGGAGTGACAGAGCGGCTTTGGTGGGCACCTGGCGTCCAGCCAGGGTCAACCCACCGCAGACTCCTAATGCCTGACATTTACTGGTAGGTCAAGAGAGGTGACGTTATGGCCCATAATGGTGATGTGATGTAAATGTAAACTAAATAGTGGTTAGCTAACAGAATAGGGTGTCCTGATGTGTAGCACAGGATTCACATCATAGGAGGTGTTAATTGCTACATGAATTAGATAACTCAGGGATTGCTATGTGATACAATACAGCCAAGAAGATTGTGCTATGTATTGTTTAATTTCTGATTCGGTGGTAAAGAAAGTCATTGTGCTAACAAAGAAGTATCTCCTTTCTCAAGGTTTAAGTTTAAAATCACAACTACTTTACAGCTGCTGTAGATTTTTATCAGTTGGGGCATAGCCTTTTTATTTTAATTGTACTGGAAAAAGAAATTTTCACCTAAAAGTTTTGTTTTCCAGACATCATTTATTTATTTCACCTACCATCTAATTATCAGTAACAATCTCCTTTTTTCACCTACCATCTAAATTTCAGTAAGAAACTCCTTTTCTCCCAAAACAAGGTTTCTAGCCGAGAAGGTATGCTCAAGTAACTTTCCATTTTTGTAAGTAACGTAAGTGATCCAATACCAATATATAATACAAGCTTTTGTGTAGGCTATTAGGTTATTTTTTTGAAATTACTTTAAAACCAGGCCATGAGAAAACAGTTACCCTGACAAAGTCAGGTGTTGTTCTCAAAGGATGAGTGTGGTCCTCAATTTATCTTTAAAATTTTTATGTCATTCAATGTAAAGAAATGAAAGCGCTTCATACCCTTCTGGTTGAAAAGCAGGGTAGAAGCTAATCTTTTTTCATAGTATAGTTATTGGAAGATGAAGTGATCAATTGATGAATGAGAATTCAGAATAAATTCACTGAAAGTTATTCTTTATGTAGACACAGAGCTCACTGGCAGGTAGTAGCCAAATTATGATGAGCTTTGAGAAAAAATAGATTAAGTAGATTTTGAGTCATATCCTGAACTGTGACTCAAGTGCTGGAGTTTAGCCAGATAACATTTTTTGCATCCCAACACAGAGAAAATCCACAAGACCATGGTGAAGACAAGTAAATTGTCAGTCTCCTTTATATTACTAGGGTATACATATGCATCCAGACCTATGTCTTTTATTGACACATGAGGTTAAAGGACAGGCAACTAGGCTGTCTGGGTTCAACCCTACATTGTATATAGAATATATACGAAAGATACCCAGGGAAAATTTAGTTGGAAGAGCTCACCACATAAATAGGTCATTTCATGGCCAGTCAGCTGGGTTTAATTTATTTCCTTTTTAAATATCTATACCTACAGCTAAATCTGTCTTTTATCAAAACAAGTGATAGATCTCAGATGCTCAGGTATTTCTGGAAACTTGAGAGTCAACAACTGTAACTGAAGAGCAAAGAAGAAATTAGCCCTGTATAGCAATATGTCTAAGAACAGCGAGGGACAGTTCTGGCCGTCCTGGCCCTGTGCAGCTGGTTGGTAGCTGTAAAAGTGCATGAAGAACAGATCTGGATCCCTGACACTGGGTGGGTTAGGGATACACTACGTAACAGAAATGGGAGAAAGGCTCTTTAATAGCGCAGAAATCCGTTCTCTTTGCCTGCTCCTCTCTGCTAATCAGGTGAGAGAGTGATAAAATCATAACTGTTAGGTTAGGATGTGCTTAGCCTGAATGATGTGGTCTGATAAGCCATTTGGGAACTGGGGCGGTGCTTTACATACTTGTGAGTTCACTGGGACCCCAATCGTTTTTTACTGTGGAAATGCTGTAATATAAATAAATTTATGTTTAACCAGTGGAATGAGGTTCCCCAAATGCACTGTGGAATATATGACCGCAGAGAAAAAAATATTTAAATGACATCATCTGTATTGTAAAAGAATAGGTGACTGGAGTGATCCTTTGGCACTCTCCCAAAGATGATACCTTTAAAATCTGATAGATATATTGCCCTACTGGGTCAAGAAAGTTGCAAATTGGAAAGGGATGACAAGCTGCTGCCTAGGTTTTGCTTTATAAGAGTATTGTTTCAAAGGTCAGTGATAAGAGTGCTACCTTTATCTCCTGACTTTTTGTGGTAAATTCAGAGCTAATGGCTAGAACTTGAGGCTTTGCAAAATAAAAGTCATAATTCGCTTCCATAATCGCAGTCTAGTCTGAGGGAGACAAGCAAAGTGGTCTGGGCTTTAATTATTTCGAAATCCTAACGTGTTTTTTACTACCTGTTTCACAGGTTTTTTCTTAGATAAAATGCCTGTAAAACTCCCTGAGTATGAATTGCAATCATGGTTATCACACAGTTCTTAATCTGTAGCACAAGACAAAGGACTCTGTGCAGAAAGCAGGGTACAATAAATGCACTTAATCGGTTGGCAATTATCTAATTAGCAAATGTGAAAACTGGTGGAAATTTAGAGAATGCAGGGGCGGTTGGCATTGACATAGGAGCATTTATTTGTGGAAGGAGGTCACGTTGCACGTGTTTCTTGGCACGTCCTTGTGCACGCTCAGATTAAATGATTCATTTCAGGCAAGAACAAAGCAAAGGTGGACAGGAGGGAGTTGGTGTATCACCATGAGTGAGGATCTCCCTTACCTTTAACCACTCGAAAACCAGGGAACTGGCTCAGTGGTGCCAATGGAGAGGCAATGCTTGCCAGCACTTCAGGTCCTCCCACCTTCAGCCAAATGGACAAACCAGCTTTTGGTGACACTTGACTCTCTCCTCTGACTTGAGGAAGCCCAGAAAACTATCTTTGACTAGAAACAACCTTTTAGAGAGCTCAGTTAAGTGGGGCAAAAGCCCAATTACAACTTTCTGGACAATTCAAGGTGGCTGAGCAAAATCATATTATATGTCTATAGCTTCTTTGTTTACAAGACACAGTTGTGAAACTATTTACTACCCTCCTGATCCTTAATTTTTCTACCTATATCTGACATACGCTGAAAACTAGCATTTTGCACCTACACATAGGTAGATAAAAAGCCATTAAGCATTACTCGGTCAACAGTGAGCCTGCTGACAGGCAGCCACTCTGAGACAGCTGAATTAACACAGCCAAAAACCCTTAGAGCTTCCTTCATAGTGTGGATGAACACCAATGTCCTCACCATAATTGGGAAGAACAACAACAACAACAAAAAAATGGAGGTAAACTGAAAACCTTAAATATACACCTATCTAGATTGTTTCTTACGTGGAAGGGTCTCAGTGAAACAAATGAGGTCAAAAGCAATTGTGACACATTTTAGAAGGACTATGGAAATCATCCCAAAAGCCTGGAGAAGTCAACAGATATTGGCTTAGATTATTATAATGTTAAATCGATATTTAATAACCATTCATTGATGTTTTTAAGTAATGTGCATAGAGGATTTCTGTTCTTCCTTGAGTATTCAATTCATACTCTAGCAGAACTTAAAGGTTCTGAACAGGACGGGAGTCATTATACAGGTATTTATAAGCATTGTAAAAGGTGTAGAAAGACTACCGTTTTCTAATACATTTTCTAGGACATTTTTCTGTGTCTGTTTCATCCTAAAAGTATTTTGTCTTTCTTTAGCAGGAAGTGGCTGGCAACACATTGATAATCAAATTTGTCCAGTTCAGTTGTTAAATCCCTTGAAATAGCTTCCTTTGTTTGCTCGTCCTGCTCCCCTCGTTTCCAGAAACAGAGGAGTAGTCCTCTATTGCATAAAGTCATGATTCGTAGAGACTTTCAGAAAAAATGTTACTGACCCCAAATAACTGCAGACAATAGTTCCCCTTGCCCCCCCCCCCCCAAAAAAAAAAAAATTAATCTGCCAGAATTACTGGGTGAGGGTTTCAAAGTTCCCAGATTTGGAACTTCTCGTCTCAAAGGTTTGTTTTAGCTCCAAAAAGTAAAGTGATAAAAATACCGGAAACATGTCAAAACTTTTGGTTTCCTTTTTATACTGGGTTTTCACATTTGGAGGGAGAGGTGGGAATATGTGTTTTTGTTTCTGTGCTTCATATTTCATTATTTGCTTCTGGGATTATTTGAAGAGGTGAGGTTTCTCCTATGATTTTGCAATAGAGCAGGTTTTTACAGCTCTTTACATGTTTTGAAATTGCAGTGGAGGTAAAAAAACAGATAGGAAACTTCCCACAAAAATAGGGAAAATAAGGAAAGCTTTTTTACTGAGAAAAAGAATAACATGAGATAAAGAAACCTAGACAGGAAAATAATTGAGATAAAGAAGCCGAGGCAGGTAAATAATTGCGGTGTTCAGTACTGCCAGTGTTTTGCTGTGGGAAGGTACTGCTTCTTTATGAACAGACTCAGAAGTGCTTCGACTGCACAGTGGTGAGGCCTCCTTGTACCTGAGAAATGACTAATTGGTGTGCCTGCCTTCCCTGAGGATTTGTGTCTTCTTTAACGTTGCCCTTCTCCTGGGGCCTGGCTGAAGTCAGGAGATGTTTGCGCTTGAAAATCCTGGAGTGTGTTGTTTGACTAAGTTTTCTCTTAAGAATTGACTTTTATCATTTTTTCCTCTTTATTCCTGCTCGGTTAAACACCAAAGTGGTTTGCCATTTGCCAGCTGTGTTGGCCTGCAGGTGCTGTTTTCCAGCTCTGAGAGAAACAAAACTGCTTGGTTTCTGTGGCGCACGCCGTTGGAGGCTATGCAATTTTTGTTTTTATTTCCTGGCACGATCTGCCTTAGGAGCCTTCTTCTGGTGGCTGGGGCTCCGCGTCCTCCTTGTTGGTACAAGCATGTCCTGCCCTCCCACCCCGCCACGCATGTCTGTGCAGACAAACACAGGGAAGCAGCAGGATGTTTCATAGGCACAAGTTACACTGGCAGAGGATGCTCTCCTGAATTTTATCCCCTGCCCACTGTTAAAATCAACAATCTCTTTATTATTATTTCAAAACAGTGGCTACCTCAGGAGGGAGTGTGCTAAAACTTTCACGCTCTTAATTCTGAATAAAAGCAAGAGCCCATTTCTTAAATCTTTGCAAGCAAAACAGCTAAGTAATACAGAAAAAGGAATGAAAATATTATCATCTCTTCTTCTGCTTCCCCAAGTCAAGTTTTCTTATCTTTTTGTCTGAACTCTATATTTTTTCTGGTTTGCAGATGCAAAAATGCAAAGTTTTAGTTACTTCTTTTATCCCCCAAAGGAACAGCCCTCAATTCCACGGCGGTGACTGGAGCTGACAAGGAGGCTCTGGCCACCCCAGCTGGGAAGGACCACGTCGCAGCTGCCGGGAGGTGACAGGTTTTTCCTGTTGAAATTCACCCTCACCAGAAGGCTGTCACGATACCAGCTTTTAAGCTTTATGCCAAACATATTTCTTTAGGCAGGGTTTCTTAACATAAGCTTGACAGCTAGCTGACCATCTCCTGTGCTTTCAGGAAGTCTTATGCAACACACATAGTGTGCCTTGCAGGGTAACAACTCTTTTTTCTTTGGTCATTAAATATAAAAACAGTACTCAGATGTGATGGTGATAAAAGCCTTTAGAAAAACCAACACATTCTCCCTGGTGATTTTTTGGGGTGATTTTTCTGTTATTTATACTGTTCTAATCCCTATCCAAATCAAACTGTCGGCTTCTTCAAAGCTATTTCACCAGAAATAAGCATTAAAAAATTATGACAAAGGCTGCAATCTGTCGTTATGGGAAAAACAGAGAATTTTAAGAAAAGTTGAATGCTTTACACACTAAAGAAGCATGACATTCAACTCCTTGTCCTTTGAACAAACGTAGATGTCACAATATAAAGACGCCACAAAAAATATTTTAATACCACTGTAAGTAAAAATTCATCCATTGATTTTATATGAGAAAAGAAAATTCTTAAGTGTAAGCCCAAAATAAGAAAATCCACATGTCATGTTGAGGTCAAATGAGATAATGGATATGAGGAAGAAAGAATCAGTTGTGAAAACACATCATTTCCCTCTTGTGTTATGTGTAGGAGGTGAAATTGTACCACCTTTCTAGATGCACACAGCAATTGCGTCTGCTGCTGAACTCTTCACAGCCACAGGGTTAGTCTCTGAAAGTTACTGGCACTTTTCCTTCTCTTTTATTTAAAAAAGAAAAGACATATGCAGCTACATTTCCATTTCTCATTAGTGAGAATCTGCATGCTCAGAGGTGTTGGGCAGGGCAGCCGCTGTGCTCCAGCCGCATCAAGACCCTCAGAGACCCTTGCAGTAGCAATCATTCCCTGTTACTTTCTCCCAAGATGATGCCAGCAGTTTTTGGTAACACTTTTCCTGCTTGAATGTCTGTATGTGTGTGTGGACAGGTGGGATCAGCACAGCCAACCCGGGCTGGGCGAGGGCTGGAGCGGAGGTGGCCACTGGGGCTGCCCCTCTGCGGGGTGCTGCTCAACCCCGAACGTGGCAAGGGGAGAGCCACCACCGCCAAGCCCCACAGAAAGGAGAAATGAGGATGTGAAGGTGTAGGAGCACACCTGGGAAAAATGTGTCCTGGAGACATCTAACTGGAAGCAATTAGAGAGAGCCAAAGGACAGGAATGGGAAAAAAAAACATTAGTGCATTTTTTAAACATTGTGGGAGACAGTTAAGACGCGCAGCCACACATGTTAATACCAGTCAAGCCCTTCTTCTGCTCTCTGTTTCTCATACTTCCTTACTCTTAACCTGAATTTTGCTTATTTTGGGCTAGATTTGCTTTCCTCCCTTTTGCTTTGCGTTTCACTTTAGCCTGCTTGAACTAAAACCTGTGCATCAGGTGGAGACAGGCAGAAAGGAATCACCCTTTCTTTCAGACAGGTCTTTTCTGCAAGCTATTTCCCCCTGCCTTTCTTTCACCAGTTGTCTGCTTGGGTCACATCCCTCCGCCGTGCAGTGAGCCCCACGTCCTGGCTCCGTGCCCTGCTATAATGTCCCCCTGGGAGCACGCCTCAAAGACGCCCTGAGTGCTCGGCATCCTGCAGGATTACTCACTCTCAACTCACATTTCTTTTGGGAAGCTCAGCCTTGCTTTTTTTCTTCCTTTAATTAACGTCAGAAATATTTTATTGTCATGCTCTCTTTATCCCAGTGTTCCTCTAATTAGCTCACCAAGTTATTCTGTGTGCATTTGAGGCTGTTCAGTGTTAATGAGCCTGTCAGTCACAGTCTTGAAAGACTCGTAGCTTCAGAGAAACCAGAGATGGAAAGGACCTATTAGAGATGGTTAGTTCCTGTCTCAGAAAGCAAGAGTCCTCCAGGCTTAGTTTAACCACTTGTAAAACTGGCAATCTTTCTTTCAGGCCTAGAGGGTGGCATATGTGTTTTTTTCAGCTCAGCAGTTTGACCAAGTGTTGTGGTTTAACCCCAGCAGGCAACTAAGCCCCACACAGCCGCTCGCTCACGCCCCCCTGGTGGGATGGGGGAGAGAATCAGAAGGGTAAAAGTGAGAAAACTCATGGGTTGAGATAAAGACAGTTTAAGCCACGCACGCAAGCAAAGCAAAACAAGGCATTCATTCCCTACTTCCCATTGGCAGGCAGGTGTTCAGCCATCTCCAGGAAAGCAGGGCTCCGTCACCTGTAACAGTTACTTGGAAAGACAAACGCCATCACTCCGAATGTCCGCACCTTTGTTCTTCTTCCCCCAGCTTTATATACTGAGCATGATGTCATATGGTATACCCCTTTGGTATTTCCAAAGGGGTATGGAATACCCCATTGGCCAGTTGGGTTAGCTGTCCTGGCTATGCTCCCTCCCAGCTTCTTGTGCACCTGGCAGAGCATGGGAAGCTGAAAAGTTCTTGACTAGCGTAAACACCACTTAGCAACAACCAAAACGTCAGTGTCTTATCAACATTATTCTCATACTAAATCCAAAGCACAGCACTATACCAGCTACTAGGAAGAAAATTAACTGTATCCCAGCCGAAACCAGGACAGTATCCACCCCTTATTCCATACCATTTATGTCATGCTCAGGTACCACACTATCCAATACATTCTCATTACCCACCATCCCCCTTCCCATCCTTTGATATAATACACAGATATTATTCACTTAGCCTATGGACCACCCCTGTGAAATATCTGTGAAATGTCCATAAATGTCCACAAATGTCCACAAAATGTCCACTGAGTTCATTTAGTCCATGACTTCGGGCTCCATCTCTTATGGTGGTCACTCAGGTCAGGAGAGGTGGTGTGTTGCGTGGAGTTACTGGGCACCAAAGCCAGCTCAGGTCGGGTCACTGCTGCACTTGCACTGCTTCTTGTAAGGCTTGTCCTCCATTGCTTCAGGTGATTCCTGCTACAGTAATTCTTATAACATGCAACTCAAATCATGGGTTACAACAATTTAAAGGTATTATTTCCATTACAATCTCCACCCCTGGTCCCTTTGGACCAGACCATCGGGTTTAACATTGCAATGAACTTTGCATACTAAAATGAAAAGTTACCACCATGTGTCAAAGGCTACATGGAAAGATTATGCCTGATTTGCAAATACTCTGCTCTGCATTCTGGTCTTATCTTCACAGCATACCTATGCTGAAACTGCATTTTATGTAAATAAAATCCTTTCTGAACTTGCTAAGGTAGGGACAGTACAGAAACAAATGAATCCTCTAAAATGCACATGGGATTTTTGGAAACCAGCCACACTGGACCTAGGATGTTACATCTGGCCTTTTACCAGGACCTGAGCTACCTCTTCAGTTTAGAGCTGCTTCATGCATATGTCCTGAGCTGGACTCATCCTGCAAGCTGCTGCTGCAGACTTCCACTGAGCCACAGCTCCTCAGAGCTACCTTTCGCTTGCCCAACAAACCTTTCTCATTTTATCTAATTTAGCATTTCAGAGACTCCAGCCATTTGAATGGCAGCTGGATGGTTTCTGTGCGGTGACGTGTCTGCTGCAGAAGGGGCCTCATTCTGTCACTGCTCCGTCCACCTGCAGTGCGGAGATCCAGCCTTTCATGCAGGGAACCGATCTCACTGTCTGCTAAATATGTGGCTCCACTGGCTGAGCTGATTTGGCAAGGTTGAACTACAATAATCAGAGCTAAAATTTGGCATTAACATGTCATGACACGGGCCTATTTCCATGGGGACTCATGTGTAACTGTTGATTTGACTGCATAGATATTTCCCACAGATTGCAAGTGTCCCTTGCTATTCTCATCTCCTTCTGTCCCTGCATCAGCACTGTATTCATGACAAATGAGAAAAGCAGTCGCAAGACCTTTACAGACATTTATGTAAGTGGGCTTTTTATTCAGGAGCTGCTGAGAGTCACTGCTGTGATTGGGGCAAAAGGTGCAAAGCTCTGGGGAGCGCAGTAAGGTCTCAGCTCCAAGCCCCCTGCCACGCGGAGGAGCTGCAGGAGCGGGTCCTTGGCTTGCCCTGGAGGGCTGGTTGCTGATGATGCATTGCCTCAATGACATCGGAGCCCACCAAAGCTTCCGAGGAGCTGTACCAGAAAAGCCTGCAAGACTCTTCAGCTTGTCACAGCAGTCATTAAACACAGCCCATCCTCAAGCGGTTGCAACGCCATCAGGGAGCCCTGCTCATGAAACACTATTTTTTCTTGTCCAGCCCACCCAGACCCACCCACACTGTTTCCACGGGGCTGTTTGGCTGCCAGGTCCTTCAGACTGCGGTTCTTGCAGAGACTCGGAGGACGCAGAGCTGAAAGGCGTCAGAGGGCGGGATCCTCCCAGCCTGGACGGCTCCTGACAGGTCTCAGCTTCCCGGCAGCAGCGCAAGCCCGTGACTTCCCACGCAGTCCACACCAGGCAGAGAAAAGCTTCTTCTCTTCCTTTGTCAGTCACCTCTCCTCCCTCTCATACCTACACACCAGACTCCCCTCTGCAGGCTAAACAACCCCAGTTCATTTGATCTTTCCTCGTAAGCCATATCTTGCCCCTTCCTCCAAGCATTTGATTTGCTCTCTTCAGCACCAAAAATTTGTCACAGAAATCCAGAGCCAACCCTCCCACAGCCGAGAGAAGCAGACAACTCCTTGTCTTGCGTGCAGGCTATCTTCCTGTTGAGGGATGGTGTTTGCCTGCTTTCCTTTTCAAAACCATGCAATTCCTGCCCCACATTCAGCTGGTGACTGTAATCCAACCCATCTTCTACCAAACTGTCTTTTTGGAATGGGAAATAAACCCGTGAGAGTTGATACACCTGGCTTTCTTCTACATGCTTCCAAAAAGATTATTTGTTGCAGGATCTTTCTGGGAGCTGAAGACTGGGAATTGCCTGGCTCTTCCCTGCCTTCTCGCACAGGCTCAGCAGCATCTGTGCCTTTCCCAGCCTCCCAGGAGCTCACATCTTCCACAGCTTCCCACAGCTCTGCGCTTGCTGTGGCTGCAATACACCCTGAGGTGCATCTTGCCCCTTTGTCACGGGTATGAAATGATTAGCCAAGTGATTGCCGTTAACCTTTTTACCCAGGGAAGCAAAAAACCCATTTAACACGGATGCAAACAAAAGGCATTAAGCATAATCAGTTAATAGCTTTCCCCCTCTACTGATAATGGATTACACATTTCCTGTTTGTCTCCTTATTACTGGTGTTCCTACAGAAGCTAACAAGAATCATGCTATGACCAGAGATAGATGGTATCTCACTTTGTGCCTTTCTTTTCCTGATTTCCCTATGTTTTAGAGTTGTACTCTGCAATCTTTTCCCACTTCTCTTTCTATGTGCCCCCCTGAGGTTGGGTCAATGAAGAGCTCAGTAACTAGCCACACTAACCTCTTGCTAAACTTCTTATTTCTCTTCCTCTCTGGGACAGTTGGCAGTCGTGCTCTTAAGAGCATTCCTTTAAAGAAACAGCCATCTACTCCATTTCCAATTTGATTGCCTCCCATGAGATCTTACTCACCAGTTGTCTGGGTCTATCAGTTGCCTGAAATGTGCTTTCTCAAAGCCCATCTTACCTTGCTGCCCTCCCTCATTAAGTGAGGCCGTTCCATTATGGCATGGTCCCTTACATCATGTCCTCTCCTTGGCTTAAAACAAAGATGAGCAGAGCCTCCCCTCTCACAACTACCTTTTCTATTAAAAATAGGTCCCGCATATTCTATCTCTTTCCTGGACAGTCTGTGCTTTTCTGTATCTCTTTGGGATTGGCTACATTCTACCTTTTTATAGCTTGAAGTCTGGCTTTTTATCCTTGTGTATGGTTGGGATAGAGTTAATTTTCTTCATAGGTACTATGTTTGGATTTGTGCCGAAAACAGTGTTGGTAACACAGGGATATATTAGTTACTGCTGAGCAGAGCTCACGCAGAGTCTCACACAAAGGCCTTTTCTGCTTCTCACACTGCCCGGCCAGCGAGTAGGCTGTGGGTGCACAAGATGTTGGGAGGGGACACA
>NW_009223904.1:0-30246 GCF_000690835.1 Fulmarus glacialis | reverse complement strand
ATATATATATATAAAAAAATCAATCCAAACATCATTAACAGCCCATACATTGACCTTAAGGGTATTGCAGCAGCCCTCCAGTAAGACTCAGTCCCTTGAGGGATAGTTATGCAGAGTTCTGTATAACCTACACATGAGTTTAGATTTCCCAAATCCTGATAAGATGATGCCCAGTTTTTCTCAACAGGGAAATGAGCAATCAGGTGTTTAGGGTTTCCAAAACCTTCCCAGCCTTTTATAAATATGAGTTTAAGAA
The DNA here is from genome assembly GCF_000690835.1 of Fulmarus glacialis. Lineage (NCBI taxonomy): Eukaryota > Metazoa > Chordata > Aves > Procellariiformes > Procellariidae > Fulmarus > Fulmarus glacialis. The sequence continues at coordinate 29,990 of NW_009223904.1, read as the reverse complement.
TTATTAGAATAACTAACCTTTTAGACATAGACAGCTGAGCAGGCCTCAGACTAAACTGGTACCATAAAGGGAAGATCCTGAAATAGATCAGACATTACAGCAGCTATACACAAGAGCAAGTGGGTAAAATATTTCCTATGCTAACAAAGCTTGAAATGAATCCTTAACAACTTGCAATATTTGGTCAGTGTTAAGCCTCCATTGTTCCATCAAGACTACGTTGACGAAAATCTTTTATAGAATTTAAGACCATAGATTACTGAAAACATTTGTGAGGGAAGCACGTCACAGTTATCATTTTCACAAAGAAGCCAGTGCTGAGGTGAAGATTTTTTCTTTTGTTCATTTTTGTTCAGTGTGAAATGGTGGAGGCATTGGGAGGGGATCAAATGACCCACTATAGCTATTATACCACGGCAACATGCACAGAAAACATACCATTCTCTGAGTGCGGTCTTGGGCAGACCCTTGTCTTTGTTGCTGTTGTCCTGACGTGGTGGAGTGTCCTTGCAGCAGAAAGCCCAGCAGGGGCCAAGGACAGAGGCAGCTCTGACACTGCAGGTCGCTGCAGGGTGAAGTGTCGTGCCGAGCTCAGAGACCACGGCTGTCACTCAAGGAATCATTAGCAATGAAAGAGAGGCGGTGAAGCTTGTTGTGTTGTCATCACACTGTAAGAAGGTTGGCTGCAACCCAAATTAGCTTGCTTAGGGAGTGTGAATCAAAATGACATGTAATCTGAATGTTAATGAAAATTTTCTCTTGCTTTAGACTTCAGATTCCATCCAGAAAGCTGTCATCTGGAAGACATTACCTCTCTCCCTTCCTCTTGCTCTCTTCTTAGGATATGTATTTGCAAATATATATGAAAAGTGGAACTATTTATTTCTCTTAAAACCTGTGCTGCTTAGATCCCTGTTTCCAGAGCACTGTATTGTTTCCAGAAACGGCCCTGTGCTATTAGGAATTTTTGAACCTGTGCTGTAGCAAATGAAAAAAGAAAGCAGTACAGAAAACGCCCTGTTTTTCAAGCAAGATAATTGCACCAGTTTCATAGGCAAATAATTGTCATAGCTCTAAGCGCTGCTGTACAGTGGTGTAGTTGCACTGCCACAGAGAAGGTTCCCATTTACTTTATGAGAGAACTGGACCGTTTAGATGTTATTTGTGATATTCATCCACGTTAAACTACATCAGTGAAAATCACATGTTATTCCAGTCAAGACAATAAAGTTACTCCAATGTGAAACCAGCCTATAGTGATGGAAATTAAAGGGAAGCCTTTAATGTATACAGTCGTCTATTTCCTGACTAACATGCAGTCATATGCCTCACCACTTGGCAAGGAGCATAGTTAATTTTAATTTGTATCATTTTTTTTCTAACAGCTATTAGAGACCTCTGGGTCTGCTGAATTCAGAGGTCCTCTTGTCTCCCTCACGCACTTAAAAGGCAGCTGGAAAATTGAATCTCCTGTCACATCGTGCCCACTACGTACTTGTGTTCTTCACATTACATTTTAAAGGAAGTTGCTATATGTGCTACAAAGCAAGTAACAAGTAATCAATAAGTATAAAAACCTCTCTCATATCAGAGTCAAAAGAAAATAAATGACTAATTTGAGAGACTTGAAATTATAAAATGGTGAGCACTACTGGTCTAACTTATAATTGAGTCAGTAAACTATCCAAATGCTCTTTTCAAATCAACAGACAGACAGATTCTGGCTTAAAAGAGAATATGAATGCCTGAACCTAGCAAAAGTAGTCTTAGCAAGTTCAGACAGACATTTCAACACAGAAATGTGAACACAGTGCTATCACTGAGAGACAATTCAACATTTGTAAAAGAATTAGGACAATTTGTGTTTTATAAACATACTATTAGTCCAAAAGAGTTCAGATTTTAATGAATATTAATACTTAAAGAAGTCTTAGTGGACTTTGAAGATTCTGTACTTGGGCTTTTTTTCAAGTTACATATTTACCCTTTCAACAAAGTTGGTTGCAGAAATATTTTTTTCTGCATTTGAGACAGTAACACACTCAAGAACGAATGTAAAACAGACTGAAGTCAATCGGGACTATTCCTGTCTGGAAAGGATGTCTGTATCTGCTTAAAGTTGAGTTTCTGATTCAGTGTTATGCTTAGTCAGTGTGTACACTGCTGTATTTTCAAATATTGAACCAAAAACTTGGACTGAGATACAAAAAGAAGACTTAGGTAGCTAACTAAAATTTCAAGCATGTTAGGTCAAAAATTTAGAACCATAAAGTCTTAAGTTATCCTGAGAGACACCCACATTTTCATAGGCAAGTAAGGTTCCATGGGCTGCCAGACATGCATAGTTGTTCATCTCCTCCACTTTTTACATGGGATACATCAGATGTTCTCTGAACAAACCCAACCCTACAGAAACAAGAATTGAATAAAGAGAAAGAGGCATCAATTGGACATGACCTAATGAACTGAGTTTGCAAATCTTTGAGCACATAGTACAAGTCCTGAGAATAAAATTTCATTGCTCTGCATTCATTTTTTTTACTAGCAATAAAACTAGTTCAACCACTTTCCTCACTCCATTGTGACATCTGCTCATCCTGGTGCAATTATTTGTAGGAACACACTATAAACCAGAAGAATGAAACGACCCAAATAAAACACAAACACTTTGGGGAGCTGTTTTTTAGCCCACATCATTTACTGAGGCTGTCTCCAGGACAATGTACAAACAGCTTCATCAGCATAGCAAAAGGCAGCAGTAAACTTTGTTACAACTGTGCTGAAAATATCAGACACACATTTGTGGGACAGTTTATAAAAAGTCTTTAAATATGCTCTTGATGCTACCTGAGCAAGAGAGAGCACTGTTAAGTGACCCATACTTTCATAAACTGTTCTTTCTACTGAGCACAAACTCATACTACTTCAACTGTGTCCTCCTCTCCTTCCTTTGAAATATATTATTAGGAGGAAAACACCTTTAGTGTCCATGCTGACAACGTATTTCTTAATAAGTTAGGATTTATTTACTTCTGGTCTCTTAGACCAGCAGTTTTGCAAAATCTGATCAGTGACAGCAACTGGAAATGCAGAACACTTGACATTCTTTTTTCGGACAAACTGCTTTCTTGTGATTTCATACCTGACAATTTATTTCTTTTTACTGTTAAAATACGGTCACTAAGTGTTATTTAGACCCTGTTACCAAGACCACATCAGTAGCTAATCTGTGAAAACATTTCCGTCCTCTGGTACCTCTTGTGTGTGGGAAGGGCAAGAGTAACTTTATTGATAAGGGCAAACCCAGTTGAAAACCCAATGTAAAGTTCATTCTTTTTTGTAGCTCTTGTGCAATGTCTAGATGTAATGATATGAAGCTTAGATGTGACGATCAGATAAATTTGAAAGTGTGCCATATGAAGAAGTAATGTATAAGGAACTGTAACTCAGGCTTGCTCCCACTTACTTAGGTCTAATTACAGCCACTTTACTGATGTGAAAGGTAGTCTCATTATAATTTACATGCTTAGAAGCCGGAAGAAGGTGTAACATAAAAGAGATTGGTTACTTAATTTCCATCTTCCTATAGCTCCTCAGCATGCCATTTAGACTAACCAAGACTCCTTAACACATGGGTTCAACTGGAGTAAGTCAGTCTCAAATAAGTGGAAGAAAATCTAATTTATAACATTTTAAACGCCATTTTTAGAGCAGGACCACTGCTTTTAATAGATGTATAAAGACCGTGTACAGAAAATGCTATTGTAAAGTTAAATAATTTGTGATGAATGTTGGCAACTTGAATAATTTCTAAGTTAAGGAATGTCAGGGTTGTTTTTCACATAGGCAACATATACGCTCACTTGTACAGCTGTACTGAGCAGAGAAGAGAGTGATCCTGTGGAAAAAATGGTATATGACCACACAGAGAAATTTAATGTATCCAAGCAAGTGAAGCCTTAAAGTTGTAAAAAAACTAGAAACATATGTTAGCCTTCATATGCTTGACTATGGAATGTGAGGAAACAATGCATTTTTGTGATTATACATGAATTTGCCTTTTTTTAGTGCTAAGAGGAAACCCTGACTGTGTGAAACCTCATCCCATCCCTGTCCCATCCACCCTACACCCTTAATATCCTTCTATCCTGAACTTTCAGCACTGCAAGACAGCTATGACAGAAATCTTGTTGTAGGGCATTATCACCCAAAGTAGGTTACTATTCAAGTGAGAGCACAGCATGCCCAGCTTTCTGTCCTCTGCTTCTTCTCTTGCTCTGGACAGTTATGGATATTTCCATTCCCACACAGAGCTGAAAAGTCATTACACAGGCTGGAGATGGCCGTGGCTCTCTGAAGCAGGAGGTAAAACAAAGAATAAAGTTAGCTGTTACCTCTCCTTCCCTTTCCTCACCTTTGAAAGAGCTTCAGCCTCTTATGTTGCCCTAACCAGAAAGAGGGAATGAGCCTTTATGGCGAGTTTAATGGAGAGAAGTCATTTGCAGTGCATGGAATAGCCTGAAACAACCCCTGTACCATTTGGTATCTGCAGAGGCTGAATCTGTACCAGAAATAAAATGAGTCATAATCTATTCTAATGCACTATCACAGCATAGCTTGCATCTCCTTAGCTAAACTATCTTCTCCTCAGAAAGAGGTGGCACCCTTTACACTGCCTGTTGAGAAGAAACTCTGCCCAAAAACCACGTCTAAGCTTGGTCTGGGAGGACGGTGAGGCAGCATCTCTGTTAAAAGCACAGATAACCAGAAGGCAAGGGTCAATCTTAATGCTCACTGGCTTTTTTGTTATTAGTTAGGACAGATTTAGTCAAAGTGTGATGAGAAAAGGAAGAAGAGGTGTCTGGACTTCTCCCTTCTGTAGTCTCTCAGCAAACCCTGGGAACTTTTAATAGTCTGCTATTGCTGCTCCTACTGCTGCTGTGACAGTAATATGACCCCAGGCTTTGAACGTTCCTATATTTGGCCATGATTTTGAAACATTGCTAAAGCATGCCGAGGAGTGCAAACTAAAGCAATGCTGATGTAAAACTCAGCAGCAGCTCACTAAGATTCATGGCATTAAAAAACTACCCCCTTACTTCTTCATTCCTACTTCCTTAGGTCTAAGGGGATTTCTTTTGGCGGCAAAACACTGCATCTATAAGGCCTTCAATGAAAAGGTAGAAAGAATCATTTATGAAGGGGAACAGTAGGCAACTTAAAAAACTACTTGTGTAATCTACACCCACCTTTGCCAGGTAATACACAGATCCTTGACCTATGACAGCTGTCAAAGCATCTTAAAATTACAGAGCAATGCAGGAGAACCATGAATCAATACCAATGCATTAGCTAGCACTGTGCTGCTGCAAGATCATCTCTCAGGAAAGGCATATGTGTTCAGCTGGTCAAATGTTTTGCTTTTGGTTTTCTCCGAATAAATCGGTAGGCAGAAGTATAATGATGTGACTACCCAGGACTATTGCAGGTTATTCTAACTTATGTACACCTTTTCCAAATTCACCACACCTTCTGGAAATTGTGTATTGTGCAGTAATCACTGCTGCTATCTCAAACCCACACTCATCACAAACAATCATTAGAAATATGCCTATATATCATTGTTTCATAGTCTATGAGGAGATAACGTGTAAGGGAATAGGAGTCACATACTATCCAAACTGGGACCTGAAGGCCAGTTTACATTGGAAGGACATGACTCAGTTGCCCATAGTTACCAGTTTTCATGTCATTGCTGAGACTGTCTTGTTTGCAGAAACTGCTGATGCAGATTAATATAACACACACAAATTTTGCATTTGCAGAAAAAATGAGGTGGAGCTCTTTAGGGCCCCTGTTTTGTCTGCTGTTTCTGCATGCACAGTTACCAGTGATAACACTTGGAGCTGAGCAGGCATATTCAGAAACAAGATGAGGTCCCAAACATGATTCGTTTAAAAGCAGTTGTACAAAATTTCCTATAAATTAATAAAAGCTTACTGAGACACCCTGATAGTTTTAGACCTGTTTTTTGCAAAGAATTAAGCAAGGAAGTACTAAGGGTTCACTGGAAGAGGTTGAACATCCAAACCATTTGCACGTGCTGTCTTAACTGCTTTTTCTGCTGAAAACAAACAGTATCTCTGAGGCACTTGTGCCAATAATATTTCCAATCTCACTTGAAAGAAACACCTTTTATTTATGAAATATGTCTTCTTGATATAATATTCTGAAATTAATCAGATCTGCTATCAATCTTCTTAAATCGATCTTTGATTGCTAAAATTTAGCCAGTTTTTTTTTTTTTTTTTAAGTTTTCTTTTTTTTTCAGTTTTCTTTTTAGCATTTTAAGGAATTTCACTAAATGTGACCTGTTATTTGTGCTCAGATCCAGAATAAACCTCTCCTGTGTCTGAAAAGCAAAGAGTTGGGTCCAGCCTCCCCAAATGATATATCCAATTAAATCTGAACTACGCAATTCACAAATTATGGAGGATGGCTTCCACTCAAAGCTACAAGAGCACTTAATGTTATAGCTGTTCATATGGCATAGGTCATGGTTTTCAGTTTCTCTCTAGTGTTAGTTTTCTTGATAAACATCACTTTTCCAATTCAAATTCCATTTTCTTACTTAGTATGAATAGCCCTTCCTTTGCTCAAAATATTGAAAACAAATAAGTAAAAATGCCTCAGTTTTTATTCTCCAAAGTTAATTTGGAGCAGCAAAATTTAATTAATTATATCAGAAAATGCAAAAACCAATTGCTTCTGTGATATTTAGAATTAAAAAAAAATCACAACTGGATGGTTTGGGGGTCTAAATACACATATACACACACACACCCCCACACACACCCCCCTGCCAATTTATTACCGGTTGTGTGTCTGTATGACAGACAAAAAAATATACAAGATATCCTGCAACTTTTTAAACTTCTAATTTCCTGTATTGTTAGAGATTGTGTTCTTCCTTCTTTACTTACTACCAAACATGCTTCTGGCCTCCATGCTCATTTCTCAGCTTGATATATATAGCAGCTTCATCTGATGTCTTCAAGTGTCTTTGCTCTAAATGTTTTAAGAGAAGAGAAATATCTTCTGAATGCTAGAGTAAAAGAGGTGTTTGAAGACACTGTCAGAACTGGGAGCCATTCAACATAGTATCAATTATTTGGGTGCTTTAAAAGAAAGATTTAAGGTTGCTGAATATGATTCCCAAAGCCCGTTGGTCATTTACATTGGGTTAGGCTACATTCTGCCTAAACGATTGGGAAAAAAGGCTTAAGGTCAATGAGCCTTTATATTCTCCCAGACTGCTGGAAGCTCTTGTGAGGCAGGGGCTGCCATGCCGAGAAGCACGCGGAGTTCTGCAAGGCAGCGCAGTGGGAGACAGCCAACGGGCAGGGTGAGTCTCAGAGAACAAAGCCTTACATGGGTTGAACAAAAGGAAAAGAAAAACCCACAAGAGCCAGATTAACTTCCATACTTACATTCATCTTCATCACCAGGTGCAGGTTGCACACACGTCTTTTTCTTACAGGTAAGTGTACCTAAGTAGCCAAATATTTGGACTGTTATGTCTGATAAATGTGATTAGTTACTGTGTTTCTCTCCTGTACTCTTATTATGCAACCTTTCTCCTTAGTAGAGAAGGTTAAGGCATGTTTTTGTTGCCTTTGCAAATTTTCAAGACAAATATAGCAAAATTTTTTCTTGGTTTTTTTTTCTGATGTTTCCAAAAGCCAAAAGGAAGTATCACTGATAGTTGTGGTTGTTTGTTTTTTGGTTTTTTTTTTTTAATCCTGAATTTTCTATTGGAAATTTCCATTTAAATAAAAAACTACTGTTAAAAAAGACCCAAACCAAAACTGTTCTGTTTTTTTTTGTCTAATTATACTTTTTTGACCTCAGTTTTGGAACCTCTCAGATTAACTTTGAGCATGTTAGTAGCCTCACTTAAATCCAGCACACACAAGTCTGTCCAAATGCAAATTTAATTCACTCTCTCTCAAAACAAAACAAAACCAACCAACCAAACAATAAATAATGATCATGTCTTGTAAAACAGAGTCATAAAGCATAATAACTAGAAACGTTAACAGAGGAGAAACGGAACCATTCTAAGAGTCTATTCTCCTTGACAAGTGGTATTTATTTAAACAGTCTTCTTGCTTCAATCTCCTGATTATTACACAAATATTTTATGCTCTGGTCGTTTTACAAGTGCATTAGCTCTTAGGAGAAGTGTAGTACTTTTATTAGTGTTCTATGAGACTGTTATAAAAAAAACCCACCTGGGAGGTTTAAATTTTATATCTTCAGCTCTACTAACTATTCTCTAAGGGATTAATTAAAGTAACTTTTTTAGCTTTCCAACAATCTTATACGCACATTTATACTGAGTTAAGAAACAGCTTGCACTGTGATCACAGAAAAACTCTTTGTTTCTTTAATGTATAAACCTGCTGATAAGGGCTCACAGTAGTTACGGTTAAAATAAATCTACATACCAACAAAACAGTTTTAAAAGGACATATTCACATTTCCATTTGTTTTTGTCCTCTGAGTTCTCTGTGCAAGGATAATTATTTATAAATAATATAAGGAAGAGGTTGAATGCGGTTAGAAGCCATCCATGATTGTGATATGTTCTGTATAAGAGGATCTGGTTACTCAATCAGTTTGCAAAGGCATTTTGCAGTTATCTAACATTTCGTTAGTGTCTTTCCCTGGGTGTTCAATCAGATCGTACTTTTCAGACTACTACAGAACAGGCCTAATTAAAAAATAATCTCCTATCTTTACCCCCGTGACTGAAGCCCTTAGCCAAATTTCAGAAATAAATTATTGAGATCAGAGTCTTAGGTCTGTATTAGGCACTGAAATATTTAACCCGTGGTCTGATATTCATACTTCTAGGTACAAATTTTGATTCCTAGCTCAGAGTCCATATTTCCAGAGAAGCTTGCTAAAATCCTAATCTCTAAAAAAAATTTTTGGCTGCTATACTCATTTGAAGCATGATAGAGATTTAAAGAGGGGAAGATAATATTAACCAAGAAAAAAGATTCAGATATCAACAGCAAAACTGTCTGTTGGGAGTGGTCTTTGCCTGTGCTAGGTCCTAACCTGTGCCCAGCATTAGTTTGGGACTGTACTGGTTGGCCTGGGACAGGACTGTGCTTGGGACCATTCAAACAATCGAACAGCATAAATTATCGAGTTCTTTTTTACCAATATCTATGTAGACTCTGTGAAACACCATCCAGTCACTGGCCAATCAACTTTCTTCATAGTAGATATGAATAGTTCTTTTTGAGAAGGTAAACTAACTCTATTTTTAAGAGGATTCAAAAGTGAATTTCCAGTCTTGAGTCCTCTCTTATTTTCTGTTGTTTACTAGAGAGATGGTAGTCAATGTTTGTCTTGAGTCAATCCTCTGGCAAACTGAGGATATCAAGGCATGAACTGACAACCTAACTCTTGCAGCTTTATTGTGGAAAGTTCTCACTATTCCTGGACTCCCTTGTGATCATGCCCTGGAAAAGTTCATCAGTTCTTTGTTTGCCAAACAGATATGGCAACAACGCAAAATTTAATGCTGAAGTAAAATTAAGTTAATATTCTAAAAAAGTGTCAGTTGAAAAAAGCTAGCTTCTACATTTCAAAACAGCTAAAAGTCAATGATAATGGAAATTTCTTTATGTCTATCCGCATTGTAATTTAACTTCAGGATCTTCTATGTCTTCATTAAGAAATCTGGCATTCTCTTAACCATAACAGCTATGCATCGGAACAACCGATGAACCTGGATATAGGCTTCAAGGATGGACCACATCTTGGGTAAAGGCATCCTTTATAAATCTCTCTAGCCACTGAGGATCTCACTGAGTGTATATGCATCCCAGGGGATTTCCTAAAACCTTTAATCTTGAAAACTGCTTCAATCAAGGTGTGACATCTTAGCTAATGAAACGCTGTCTGTCGCAGTTAGCTTTTGATGAGCAAATCGCTGCTGAAACATGCCTGGAACTTCTCTAGACATGTTTATTGCCCAATATATGGAGAAAAAATAAATACATGCAAGTGTACCTCCTCTTGTAAGTGGTCAGTGTAAATAAGTGATTTGTCATGGTCATTTAATTTTCGCACACAACCTATTATAATATACAGTTTCACAATCACTTACTATGCAAATATTTTCAGTAGGGAAAAAATTCTACTCCATTGTTAAGCCCATAAAACATATGACTGTATTGGTAGAATGGTGGTGTGTTTAAATTAAGCAGTACCCCTAAAGTAACCTACTGGATTTCTGGATTACCACCTCATGTTCTGAGCAGTCACAGTATTTGAACATTAAAATGTTTGCAATTTTTCACAATGAGTGAAAGTCTTCTGAAAGCAAAGTAACTTTTGCTCACAATGGTTTTACCGTCATGTTGAGACTACTGCGACCAAGAGACAGGAATAAGTGGGTAGATTTTAAAGCAGGTTTTGCGAATGCTTGGTCACAACAGGTAGGGATATCATATGGGTTTTTAAAGTCAAAGATCAGGGTGTGAAACTTGTAGAAGCAAAGTTTCTAGCCAAGGTAAAGTTTACCCTCTAGAATGGTAACATATAAGACTAAAATTAGTACTACCAACTAAGCAGTAAAAATATATTGTTTTTTTTTTAAACTGACTGCTTGATTTCTAAGGCTCTTTGCTGTGTAGGAGCAGTTCCAAGGCAAGGCTTCAGATACACTATCCCTCTACTGCAAGGACAGATGGGAATTATATGCAGACTGACTCTAGCCTTGTTCAGGATAGCTACAAGGAAAATATGGCTGGGAGATACTGATTCGCAAGGAGACACCAAGCTGTGGGGCATTCAGTTCACATAGATCTAGACACAGCCTATGAGAGCAAGGCCAAGTTTATCTTGCAGACTGCCATGTAGCTTGCTCAGATCTAGTTTACATATTTCTAGTCTTTCTGGTGAGTTAGAGGCCAACTCCTCTATGAAGACTTTTCTTTATTGAACAGTTTTATTTATCTAACACTTTAACTCTTAAGAATATTTTTTCCCAAGAGGTCTCAGGGGGCTGGTAGCTATGGCTTCTGCAGCTTTATAGAGGAATTCATGCATTACAGGAAAGTCTCCCTCTGGTGATTCAAACGCATATTTTGGCCTTGATGTATTGACAGGTTCAAAAATAGGAGGCAAAACTTGTTTAAGTAAAAGAACCTTATTCTGTGGACAGACATTATATTCTGTGAAGTTTTTCAGTATTCTTTAATAGAGTGCCAAAATGCTTATTCCCCTATAAAAAACCAGACACTTCAAATTATTTCCTCAGAGTTAGAGGAAACACCAGCTGTCAAACATGAGCAGTGTGTAATAAGCAATGGAAAGGCAAGCAAAGCAACTTTTTAGATTGTTGGGATCTATTTTTATAAAAGAGATTAGAATCCTTTAAAGTTTTTGAATTATGTAGTAAACATCTACCCACTGGCAAAGCTATGAAACCTTCCACAAAGTTTAATTTCATTATATACTTTAGTACACCCAGCAAACTATTGCAATTAACTCTGCCACTGCATGCAAGAGCAGCAACAAATGCCAATTTTACACTTGGCAAATTTGGAAAACCTAAAGACGATGTACTTCTGCTTTGCTGTGTAAGAGCTTCCACCCATTGACAGTAAGAGTCATGGTGTTTAAATTTAATTTTCTTTAATGTAATCATTTTTCGCCTGCTATGTTTAAGGCAATTTGAATCAATATCCCATGCAAGTCATTAAGAGTCCATAGCTGTAACCATTGCAAACACTGAATCCTCTGAAGAAAAAAATCATTTGTACTGGATTTCCTGCTTTTTCTCACTGGCTACTCATAACAGTATTCACTTTGATTTGATTTGATTTTTTAAAAATAAATAATAATATGTTTAATAACATTTGCATGAAGACAGATGTTTCCTCATCTTGTACTAAATCTTGAATAAAAAAAAAATCTTCATTGAAAGAACAAGTTCTGCTCTCTTGTCCTCCGATTATAAGACATAAGGTAGTGGTCTAAATAGGTCTGTCAAGTCTTGCACTTTGCATTTAGCTCAAGGATCCACTCACATGACACTTCCCAGAATATGGCACATTCCTAATGCAACATCTGTGTCTGCACTTCTACTGCTTCTAGATATCTCACAAGGTTTTTTACGACATCAGTTGTGTCTGATGAATGGCTTCTCTAAGAAGGAAACACCATGGTACCATGAAGCCATCTTGGAGGTCACATACCTTCTAAGAGGACCCTGCAGCCAGTGCAACCCCAGGCCACGGCACAGGCTTAGAGCTGTTTTGTCCCACAATCTCATGTAATGCAGTAGAGAAGGTAAAAGGTGCCCTTTCACAGAACCCAGTACAGAGAAAGATACACACTCTGTACGTGTTCTTCAATGTTGTTAGAAATTAGAGTATATGTCTGAGATACCTTACCCTATATGTACTATAGAATGATTATATAGGAGATTTAGTGTTGATATATAAGCCTCTTCAATAACAAATACTTATGATAAAGATTTGTGACATTTTTACTGTAGATTGAGGTTTCCAGTTTTGCTTTTTTCACAGTATTTAAAGAAACATTGGATTAATTAATTTAAGAATACTGATTTGTTATGAATAGGGAAGAAAAATCATATAGCTTTCCACCATTAAGATATGTTTTCCTTGCATGTTTCAGTTCTGGTGTGCATATACTTCCTGCATATACTTCAAAATCATAATCTTTTATTCAACAGTCCAAAGTGGGGTCATGTTCCTGTCCTGCCTCTCCCAACAGGACAAAGTGTTACACTCACCCTTCAAAGACTGTCTCCTGTCAGAATCCAGGTGCCATCAAACTGGCAGAAGACTAACTGAAGACTGGCAGGTGATCGTCTCTTTCTAGAGAGAAACTTTGTACAAAAAGCAGATCCCCAGGGTGTGCTGCTCCACAAATACTGGGAATTCGATGGGTACCAAGGGAAATCAGTCAAGATGTGACCTGGCATTTTATAAAGTAGGAGGATGACATTTCCCCTTGTATTAGAGACTTGCATATTTTCCTTAAAGGAAGGATGTGCCCTACATTGTTCTATTTCAGTGAAGGTCCTGGCTGTCAGAGGAGCAAAAGGAAGCTTCAGTACAAAAGTGGCATTCTGGCAGACCGAATGAGCCAAGCTACTATTGACCAGAAGGGGAAACCCTGCCATCAGGACAATCTACAGTATGTTTTTCATTATTTTTCTGAATGAGTAATTTCAAATTACCTTCTTTTTGTTTAATTTTTTTTTTTTTGGAAAATAGATGTTCAAAGAACATTTTGCAGTGATACAACCCTCAGGGAGACAAAAGAAACTTCTGCAGTATCATCCTCCATCATGGCACATGAGAAACATTAACTTAAACCCAGTTGTTTTTTTTCACTCATGACTCAAAATCCTCAGTACCAAGTACAGAAGCTACCAAAAATTCAAGCATTTAAAGATATTGTATATACATGCTTATTCTAACTACTAAATGGGATTACTGGGCACACACAAAAAAAAAAAAAAAAAAAAAATTGGCTTATGAGCTGTCCAAGGGAAAGGGACACTACTGCTTTTATTTCAGTCAAAAACTGTGAGATGTAAGGAAAGAACAAAAGGGCCAATACCCACGCTTTGCTACTTAGACTTCATCAGAAACAGGGTTAGAGAGACACAGGTATAGCTCCAGCAGACAGGATAGACCAAAAGAACCTTGGCCAGATGCTTGGAGGAAACTATATCTAGAAGCACTTCAAGACAGTCTAAGTTCTAAGTGCTTTTAGTTAGTCTAAGATCTTATATATGCTGGCTTTGTATACACCAGTTCAAACTTATCAGTAACTGGGTTAAGGGATAGAAGAAATCTGTTACGACCTTTTGACAGACAGAGTTTAAATTAGTAATATACTTTTTATTCAGTAGCCCCTAATTACAGATATGGTATTATCATCCCAATCTTCAAATTTAATATTTTATGAATCCTCCAAAATAAGTCGTTTGGTCAGTGAACACAAACACATACAATTAGAATCATTGAGTATGCAAGGTTTTGTGAAAACGTGATGTAAATACTGACATGCATTGGAAGACTTTAAAATCTTTTTTACTACTGGGAAGTAATAAAATTGCTGCATACTTTCTGGTATCTCATCTCTTAATCAATATGAATTCCCAGTAACTAGCAATGAATTCCAACTTAATTGAAACAATTAGCCTAACACTGTTGTCAAGAAAATATACGATTATAGATCATGACATATTAAGTATTAATTTCTTAATCTAATTTGAAGTATGACTGCACACAGCCTCTCCATGATATTCACTGTTGATAATACAAATGTTGGCTGCAAGCCTGCGAAGCGATCAGTGTGAATTTATATTGGCACATAGGGTCTGTACATTTATATTACATTGTAGAACCTAGTGTACAGGGAAAACGGAGATGAAGAAACACTGCAGAAGTTGTTTACGGTTGGCTCTCCCAATCTGGAAATCTTTTCTGCAGAACTCAAGATCGCCTAAGTTTGGGAAACAAAGCTCAGATGCTTGCAGAAATAACCCTGGAATAACTCATTACTAGACAACAATAATAATTCTTAATTTAGTAACTTAGTTGTTGTATTCTTAATAATATTTCTTAACAATTTAATTCTTAAATTAAAATCTGAAACTGGAGTTCTTAAACTGGAAGACTCCAATAGTTATTACATTAATTCTTATTTAGATTGTGTGTTTGCATGAAATTATTCCTATTATATGAAATATATATACATAATAAAAGACTGCTGCCTCTGAAAAACACATAGTCTCTGAAAAGCTAATATAAAATAATAAAGATAATAAAAAGGGAAGATATTCTCAGTACTATTTTAGAGATAGGAGAACTGAGATATTAATTTCAGCAAGATGTCTCTCATTCAGACATGTGCATATAACTTGTCATCTAAATTTCTTCCTAGTAAAAGGAAAGATCTAGACACTTACCTCATATATACAGTTCATCTCACCCTGAGGGTAAACATTAAAAGCGGCTCAGTAAAGTTGTGCTGTAAAAGTGACTGTTAAGGGAAATCTAGTATTGCTAGCTCACACCTAGCTCTGGTGTTCATGACTAAAGCTATATCAACAAGGAAACTGCAAGTAGGTTTTCTTTCATCTAATTTTTGCCATCCAAAAAATAGATATCTAGTCTTTGCTAATTTTCTTTGTTCTTTCTATAGTTAATAGAGAAAGACAAGTATGTCCAGAAGGTAAGTCTTGTATCTGTCTTTGAATGGAATTACTTTCTGGACCTTGAAAAATGTATTTATGTTTTACATGTCTTAAGTTGAGTAGAGAATCTCACACTCTCTGGCTTACTCAAGCCTGTGCAGAAAAACTACAGCAAATTAGGAAATCAAGCAAAGTGTCAAATCCCAGACGACTATTTCAGCCCAAATAACATTTTTCTTTTCTGAGGTGTCTCTTCTGATTTGCTGCCTGATACAACAGTAGTGAAATACATATAAAGGACCTGTGTTGTATGAGGAAGATCTTAAAAAAACCTTGACGCATAAAGACCTATGTGCACACACCAAGATCACTTTCTGCACACATAAAATATACCCTGCTCTAGAATGATATTTTATATCATATAATAATCCTGAACAGAAATTTAGTGTAGAGAATGACAAATGTCATTCCCTGAGGACTTTTTCATAAGCCAGCCTACACCTCAGTATAAATTGTATTAAGACCTATATCCTGTCCCTTCTGTGACCACACAGCTTACGTTTTATTTTATTTAACAGTCTCACTGGCTATTTTAGGAACCACTTACCTAGAAAAGTAGTAGAAGTAGAGGAGACATTTTTTAAGAAAATGTAGAAGAGAGTTATCATTTTATGCACACAAGAAAAGTCAGTCCCACATGACATGACACACCATATGTCACCAAAATATATTTCTAGACCACAGTTTCATAACCACTGCATAAACAATTACCAGAAAAAATGATGTAAGAATATATAGAATGGAATAATTCAAAGCAGAGTGTTTCTTTGGTTTCAAGGTGCTTTCCAAATTTCTACAAACTGTTGGATTCTTGCGTTATATCAGTCAAAAGATCCTTGATCCTTGATCCAATTGTGCCTAACATCATTAGATGAATGCTGACTTAGTCAATGATCCTATATCTAATATAATAATGGTATTACTATTATTACTATTAGACTCTCTTGCCACTGAAACAATAGCACCCTAATCTGCCTCTAAAGATCACAGCATTTGCAAGAGTTTACTTTTGTTCATGGATCATTTGAGATCTATGTAGAGCTTTCATGTCAGTAATGATGAGGTTTGGGACATAAGAGAACAGCCACCCATGTAATTTTATGATGGAGTAGTCCCACAAATGAACAACTTTAAATACAAAGCAGAGGACACAGTAAAAAAGACTTGGCAAAAGTTTTAAAGTGTAGAGTCCTAAATGCATAATTTGGAAACTAAGCAAAAAAAGACAACTATCAGTGTTGACCTAACATGCTAATGGGAAAGATTTTCAAAGCATCTCTAGGAGCTGAAGCATAATACCACTGTGACTCAGTGGGAACTGTGATCCTAAGCCATGTGACCACGATAAAAATTGTAGACTGCGTATCACAGAATAACAGAATCACATAATGGTTGAGGTTGGAAGAGACCTCTGGGGGTCATCTGGTCCAACCCCCTGCTCAAGCAGGACCACTTAAAGCTGGTTGCCCAGGACTGTTTTTTTAATATCTCTAAGGATGAAGACTCCACAATATCCCTGGGCAACCTGTTCCCAGTGCTCCATCACCCTCACAGTAAAAGTCTTTCCTGATCAGATGGCACGTTCTGAGTTTCAGTTTGTGCCTATTATCTCTTGTCCTGTCACTGGGCACCACTGAAAAGAGCCTGGCTCCACCCTCTTTGCACCCTCCCTTCAGGTATTTATATACATTAATAAGAGCTTTCTCTTCTCTAGGCTGAACAGTCCCAGCTCTCTCAGCCTTTCCTTATATGCAAGGTTCTCCAGTCCCTTAATCATCCATGTGTCCCTTTGTTGCACTCTCTCCAGTATGCCAATATGTCCATGTCTCTCTTGCACTGAGGAGCCCAGAACTGGACACAGTACTCCAAGTGTGGTCTCACCAGTGATGAATAAAGGGGAAGGATCACCTCCCTTGGCCTGCTGGCAACACTTTGTCTAATGCAGCCCAGGATACCATTTGCCTCCTTTGCAGCAAGGGCACATCCCTGGCTCATATTCAAGTTGGTGTCCACCAGGACACCCAGGTCCTTTTCTGCCATGCTGCTTTCCAGCTGGATAGCCCCCATATATTGGTGTATGGGATTGTTCTTCCCCAGGTGCAGGACTTTGCACTCCTTGTTGAACTTCATGAAGTTCCTGGTGGCCCATTTCTCCAGCCTGTATCCATTACAAGGAATTTATTACTGTGATAACCATTTTGATTCTTGTAACTGAAATTGAACTCCTGTGCTTCTGGACCTTTTTTGTGAAAGACACAAATTCGTTGTTTTCTTCTGCTCATGGACAAGCATATTTTCATTTCAATTACTTCCAGTGGGAAATAATTCAAACTGTGAGAGCTGAATACACTCTTGCCTTTGCAACTCTCACGCTATAACAAAGCCTTTTCAGTTTTCAGGAGATGGCAAGCAGGAGCTCCCCACACACGCTCCAAGAAAATGATGGAAAGGACAATTATATTTTGTTAACAAACAAATGTTAAGACATAAGGTAAAATTATGCCTGAGTGCACGGAATTTATTTTTTCCAATAAAGATCTGGTAATAAAAAAGATGAAAGACTTATTAGTTGTTCTCAGTGGGAAAGTGATTTGTGTTTTTTTATTATACGGTACAGATTGCTATTCAGTAACATGTAGAGCAAAGTACTTGAACAGAACATAAGTGTCACGTGAATCAAAATCTAAATAGTCTGTTGGGGGTGTATATAATAATTTTCTAGTTGGTTGTTTTATAGAGCAAATATCCAAATCAAAATAAGGCTACATTAATTTGACTCACTTGAACTGGACTAGGGCTTCAAGAGGGAGCCAAGGGAGAAGAATAAGCTATTGAAGCTGTTCAAGGAAACAAGCATACCTCTTGATAGTTGAGGTTTTAAATTGCTTTCTTCATCCTCACCTCATTGGTGCTTAAGCTATTGAGAGAATTAAGCTATTCAGCATGTATTCTGGTCTGATTAATTTCCATGGTACTTATAAATTTGATTCCATTACAAATTGCATTGCAAAAGTACTGTCTTCAGTTAAAACAAATATCTGTGCATAAACATGCATAAATTCACCAGCACTGACTAGCCCTGGAATGTTTTATTAATGCAGTATTAATCTGTAGATTTCTAAAGTGGCATGAAAATAGTTTGGATGTTGGCAGATAAGAACAGTCAAAGTCTGCTATAGTTTTTCTTTTGTTCCAGCCAAGACACAGCAGTGTGAAAAGATACTAATGGCCTGTTCCTTGCATTTTGGTGTAGGAAAACTAGTGAATTCAAATTAATAGTTTATCAGTTTCCCCACCTCTTCTTCTGTTCTAAGCGTTATGAATTTAACTCAACTAATTTAGGTATCTGTGTTAAAAGATGAAGTTAAATTTGCTTGACGGACTGAGAACCCTCAAAATATGAAAGGAATTTCTAAAAATTAAACTCTAATAAAGAGAAAACCATCTCTTTTTAGGCATCACTTTCACCTCCTCCTCAGAGGAGAAAAGCTAAATACAAACTATTGAGTCATAAAAAGGCTTACCTCAAATCAGAGGCAAATTACGTCAGGAAGAATTTATCCCCAAAACACTTCAAAATGTAAAGCTACTGAATTTTTAAATACAAATCAATGTGAGGTTAGTGGAAATAAAGTCATGATACATTTCAGGAGTAAGGAGTTCCGTATCATTTGTCTTCTCTGAGACACACACCATCATTTTCATTTATTTATTTAATTTATCCACAGCTGGCAAAATTAAGGAGATCTTAGAATTTGATTTCTTAGAATTGTGTTTTGGCCCTCCAAGCCTTGCAGCTGTTAATGTCAATATTTTATTGCAAGCCTCCCTACATTCCAAGGCTGTTTCTTTTTCTTGTCCCATCACATAAACATTCCCTTAGGATACCACAGAGTGTGTTTCATTGCTGGACTTTCCACAGAAAGGAAAATGTACCATGAAGAACATCCAGAAAGTTTCTTATCACAAGAAAGTTCTACTAGAAGTGAATATATTATTTTTGAGAATCCCTTAAAAAAGAAAAGCAAAAAACACACATAGAAATAAGGTTTTTTTCTAAATATCCCATCACACTACATCTATGTCCAATGTTGTCAAAATGTTAGCTCTTGTGCCAACAACCAGAAATTTTAGCCTCCACAATTTTTTTTTTTGGCGTCTGAAGAAATAGTCTTTTCCGTTCCTGCTCTTTGTGATTGAGAAATCTCCATAAATATCTACAATATCACATTACCATCTTTTGAAAAATCCATCTCTCAATCTCTCCTTTTCCATGATGTGCAGAGAAGTTGTTAACCTGTTGTGCTGATTGATCTTATACCCTGACTTTTCTGTCCATAGCTATCTGTTATCTCATTTCTTATATAGACTGTTCAGGACATGAGCCATCTTTTTATTTTAATATTTGTACTAAAGAGATTTCTGTGATATTGCCATTGTAATTCAAGCAACAGAAACAAAACACACCAGTAAAAAGTTCTGGAAAAGATCTTTAAGAAGAAGGGTTTATTTTTTTTATTATTGCATATTTAGAAGAAAAAATCTTGTATTCTCTGTTGTCAATGGACCGCTGTCTTTATTTCACAATGGGAGAACTACCCTGGATTTCTAGTATATCTCTGACATTTGAAATGCTGGAAAAATGCTAACTGTCTAACTGTTAGACAGCATTAATAAAGAATTATTTGTAATAAAAAAAAGAATTATTTGGGGATGAAAATAAGGGGTTTGGAGCTAAAGGCTGCATTTGGGGGAGCTATTGTTGAGAGGATTCCCTCAAGATTCTAGACTGAGACTGGTAGACGGCTATTTCTCCTAATGATCTAAAGGAACCTCAAAGTACAAAATAATAAAATGTATGCCAGGTTGTACTTTAAAAAATAATCTGAATAGATTTGGAGCTGGAGGTAGAAAGTGGATTGAGTTCTTTCTATTTTAAAATCTTTACAACTATCAATAAATAATACCAAAATTAGTTACACTTAAAACATGTTGCTCAATTTGTTCCTAGAATAAGAAAAAAACATCTCTAAGTGTTGCAAAAGCCATCATTTGTGTTTTAAGTCTATTAGCAAGCAACAGGATGCTTGAAGTATATTCAGGACTGGGAAAAAGCTAGAACACAGTACTATTGGATTTTATTTATGTGCATGCTCAGTTAGGTGAGACTACAACTTCTCATTCATCCAATCAATGTTTGTTCTTTTAGTTCCCGCAAAGAATAATTCTCAAGATTTGAAAAGGATAACAGAAATACCCAAGGAATAAGAGGAAATGGTCAGTGTACGTTCCTGGTCAGATCAGTTCAGTTTAAGTGAGCCATAAGTTAATTCTATCAAGTGAGGAAATGTCTCAAACCAGCGAATAAATAACATCAAGTTGGCCTATTATACTGGATGCACCTAAATTCAAACAAAAGTTTCTGTTTTAAAGTATAATCTCTCATACAATGGGATAATTCAGAAATGCCAGTGTTTACCATAATTCCCCATCTGAAATGAATTTTGACAGGCAAGGGGGTGACTATAATTTTAAAGCTGCTGACTACACCATATTTAAACCTTTCAATTCCAGGAATATTTTCAAAGATTTCAGATAAAATGCAAGAACTCATGTTCTCTCATCTAATTGATCTGAATATTTACATTGTGTTCATTCTCATAAGATTCATAACTACAACAATTCACACTTATGAAACATTCTTCCCTCATGTTTCTCTATCTCGGCCTCTTTTGTAAGGTAGTGTGACACATGACTGCTTCATACCTTAAAGCATAAGAATAGTGAGACTACTGGAAGCTGTACAAATGTGAAACTTCATAGGCGACAGCACAACACTTTTTCTTCGCAAGAAATTAAGAAATTAAAGTTAAGAGAAGGACCTCCAATACCCTTTTAAAAGTCTAACTTAAATTTTCAGGACTGAAACCTTTCTGGTTAGTTAGACCTTGACTAACTGTTACTGCACAGACAATGCTTGCTCTAGTAAAAACTGTGCAAGATCCAGTACTTCCTTGAACAGTCATATGAGGAAAAGGAAAAAAAAAAAAAAAAACTTGAACTGGTACTATCCAGCACAAGTTGTTGCCTGACATTAAGATAATTTGTTAAAAGAGCAGCTTAAATTACCTTTAAAAGGTTCAACCCTAAGCTAACTCTCTCTATTGAATGTGTAACTGCCTCTGGTTCTTTTCTTGGTCTTGTAAAATCTAAATCTGAAATTACTTTTCCCTCATCTCCAAGTAAAGTTACATGTTTTTCTAATGTAAGTGAGAACTTTCAGTTTGCTGTTGCTCAAGTTCTTACAAAGTGAGAGCCTGGTTTCCAGCATAGTAATGACCAAGACAACATGATATGGACTTATCTGCCAAACCAGTCCATTTGCATGATGAATCTTTTGACCTCTGTTAAGAAATCCACCAGTATCTTTCTGATTTTTAACATCTTAATGTATGGGAGAGAATTCTTAAGGGGTTTATTTAAACCGTAAGAAAAATAAAACTTTTCAATTAAAAATTTAGATTCAGAAAGCCTTAAAAATACATGAATATTTTTTCCCCCATTAAAAAAGAAATTTTCTTGTCAAATAATCAAACTGGAGGGAACAAAATGAGGTATTTGTTAGAACTATTTGACCTGTAATTTGTTTTTCTTCAGATCTAGTTCATATCTGAAAACTTTTGTCTTGCTTCCAAGAAAAAGTATTTTGCCCAGGTTTAGTGAGATTTAATTAGTTATGGCTTGCATAGCATTTTGAAGATGTGAATTATTCTGTTCAGCCTAAGTTACCTTTATTCTCTCTCATTTACTCCCTGGCTAAACTAAAACAACCAAAATATTATGCTATTTCTTTCTTTTCTTTTTTGTGTTTTGTTTTTGTTTGTTTGGGGTTTTGGGGTTTTTTTTTAGTATTGTTCTAGAGATACGCATCCTAAATACAAGGCAAAATAGTTCTGTGTTTTTGCATGGAGGAAAGTTATTTCACAGGTGTATGTCCCTTTACTTGCCCTTCTCAGTCATCAACAGCAGAAACACTGGGCTTTTCACTGAGTGCCAAGAAAGCCAATACAATGTGATTTATTTTTGTTAGTAATACTGAACCCAATTTAAATCACAGACATTGCATATACACAATCAGTCCCAATCTGAAAAGCCTGTAATCTAAGCAGACACAATAAATTGAAGACGTAGGAGGGCAACTGAGGCAGAAAGGTCAGTCAAACAAGAACACTTGTCCAGTTCAGTTGGCAAGATTTGAGTAGAACTGAGATTCAACCCAGATTTCTCAAAGTTTAGATCATGTTTTAACAGCAATACCTTAGGCTGGTACATATCAATGTGTTGAGAAAAGAAGAACCTGAAGGTTTATTGTTAATCTACAACTGAATACTTCAAACAGCAAACAAAAAGTAAGGATGTGCTGAACACAGCAAATTTAATCCTGGGGTGCATCAGTAAGAGTATGAATGTGTAAACTCCAGAAGTTCATCAGCTCTAGGGAGACCTCAGCTGGAGTAAAAAGCCATGTTAAGATACTTCAGGAAACCTGTGGATCAATTAGTGTGGAGTAAGAAAAGATGAAAAGGTCAGAAAACATTGAAAACATAACCCTCAAGAAAATAATGATGGATGTAGGCTTCTTTAATCTAGGAAAAGAAGACTGAGGTTGTGGTGGGTTAACCTTGGCTGGCTGCCAGGTGACCACCCAGCAGCTGTCTCACTCTCCTTCCTCAGCAGGACGGGTTAGAAAATAAGGTGAAAAAGCTCGTGGGTTGAGATAAGGACAGGGAGACCATTTACCAATTACCATCACGGACAAAACAGATTTGACTTGAGGAAGATCAATTTAATTTATTGCCAAGTAAAAATAGAACAGGATAGTGCGAAACAAATCAAAACTAAAGACACCTTCCATGACCCTCTCCTCCCTTCTTCCCAGGCTCAACTTTACTCTTTCACTCCTGTCTCTATCTTCTGTCTCCCCCAAACACTGCAGGGCGCATGAAGAATGGGAGTTGCAGTCAGTTCATAACACTTTGTTTCTCCCACTCCTTCCTCACACTTTTTCCCTGCTGCAGGGTAGGGTCACTCCAATGTGAACTCTTTTCACCAGTTGCAGTTCTTCAGGGCATATCCACCTTGCTGCAGCATGGTGTCCTCCACGAGCTGCAGAGTAGATACCTGTTCTGACATGGTTGCCCATGGGCTGCAGGGAACAACCTGGTCTTCCCCATGAGCTGCGGGGAATCTCCACTCTGGTGCCTGGAGGAGCTCTTCCCCCTCCTTCTTCACTGACCTTGGTGTCTGCAGGGCTGTTTCACTCATACTTTTCTTGCTCCTCTCTCTCACAACAGCTACACAGTGGTTTTTACCCTTTCTTAAATGCTATATACTAATAACATTAGATATGTTTTATATATGTTTTGTACTAATAACAGAGGCACCACCAGATTCACTGATGGGCTCAGCTTTCAGCAGCAGTCGGTCTGTATTGGAGCTGGCTGGAATTGGCTCTGTCTGACGTGGGGGCAGCTCCTGATCTCCTCTCACAGAAGCCACCCATTAAGTCCCTCCGCTACCAAAAAGTTGCTACTTAAACCCAACACCAAGAGGTGAAATTGTTAATTCTTCAACTCTATTAAAATATATATAATGGAAGTTACTAAAAAGATAAATGACACAAAGTTCAGGAAATCTTCTGAAAATGCACGGAGACCGGGGGATCATTAGGGATGAATTATGGATGCTTGCCCCAATCTCATTCTCCCACATCCCGTCCCTACCACCCTTTTATTGAAGGACATACATGCTCTTTAAGACAGAATACCGGCTAAATGGTCTGCTCTGAACCAGAACATCTCTTCTTATATCTCTTATATATTCAGAATTTTATAAAACCAAAATGATGTTTTATTACTTTTCTCTTAAATGTCACAAATAGAATTCAGCAAGATACTCTCACTATACCATTAAAATCTGGGGATTTGAAGACAATCTTCTGTATCAGACTGAAGACTTTTCAAAGTACACAAATGGTTGTAAAAGGAAGTGCTATTTAGTCAGAACATCCAGTAATAACCATAAAAGTAGTGATGTCTCAAGATAAATGAACTAACCTAAGGATTGTTCTATGTTCAGGGATAAATGAAAGTCTTCCTTATTTCAGAAATTCCATCTTTGCTGAAATTGGTAAAATTTTGCTGAAATGCCCTGGAAGTTTAGACTGGTCAGAAATACCACCATTGTTCCCTTAGTCTTCTTCAAGCTGAAATTTTTAAGGAATAGAGTATTTCAAATCTCAATGGAAAAAACTCAGATAATGAAAATGTCTTGGATTGAGGAGGACATCTGGGCCTTCTTTATTCACATTCTTAAAATGAAACACATGCTTAAAATGTTCCTGAAGTGTGTCCAATGTAAATAGTGGCTAAAACTTCAACCACTTCCTTGGGTAAGACAAACTATTGTAACGAACAATTTAAGAACAGAGATAACTGAACACAAGACATGCTTGTACTATGATTATGTACATTGTGCCACAGGCTAAACACTGAAATTTAACTTAAACTGAAACTTTACTGAAACCAGTAGGGACACATAAGAAAAATAAAAAAAAGATTGTAAGTGGTTCAACAGTCAGGTTTTCCACACATTTCATAAAGCAATTTTTCTAAAAGGTACCTGCTGGATAGGAAGGTAAAACAGCTTTCCTTCCTACCCTTCCCAAGTAACAGAATTATCGAAGAAGAGCAGGTCAAGCCTCTTTTACTGCAGTATTTAGTAATAAATGGCACTGGTATCCAACCTTTTAGCGCTACTTACCATTTGCTTACCACATCTATAAGGTAACTGGTCCATGAAGTTCTGTTCAGAGATACGCAGGGATTGGTAGCTCAGTTGTAGGCAGAACAAGCTATCCAGAATGTGTAATTGGCATTTAATGAACACAAAAGGATTTCAAAAATGCTTAGCCTGCATTTGGTTGTTTTACTGAAAAAGTAACATAAATAAGACAAATATTTATTTTAACATCAAAAACCCAGGATGATTATTTATGGATTATTTAATGGTTATTAAAGAGGCAAACTCAATCCCACAGCAACACACTTTCAAAAAATCCTATTCCCTCTCTCATAGTATATGCTTTCAAAGTGTGGTCATGTTGTTGGCACACAGGCAGCAAATGCCAAACACCATAGCCTTAAATTCAGTCAAATTTTTACATTCCACACTCCCCAAAAGAAATTAGAAGCTGAGATATAACCACTCTCACAACTTCAAGCTTTATTTATTATGCTTCCAGGAACACTGTTGGAAGTCTTAAATCATGTTAAAGTTGGTCTCTAAATAGGATTTTCAAACTTCAGAAGAAATGCATAAGCAGTGTGATGCTCTTTCTTTTTATCTTGCATCACCAGTGCTTAAACTAATTTCAACAAAATAATCTCAAAAAGGCAGATTTCATAAACTAGTACCCGTTGTAATCCACCCTTCAGATCATCTATAGGCTTTGCATTAAGAAGAGGAAAAAAAGGAGCATAAAGCAACAATGTAAAAGTTAAATCTCTGCCTGAAGCACACAGGGTGATGTGAGTATTGATACCAGATTCCGTTTTTACCTAAAAGCAATTTAAGGAAGTTCTTTATAAAGTAAATCAGCTAGGCTGCAACTGAATAACGTAATGGGCTTTTACTGCACTATTTGCTCCTGTTGCCATACTCTTGACTAGTGTTTCTTAGGATTTATAGGACTTTCTCAAGGGTCTTTTTCTTCAGAGTTCTGGGTTTGGGGGTTTCTTTGCTTTTCTTCCTCCTGCCTTGTAAATTACTGTTGTCATGTCATGGAACCACAATTGTTTATTGTGAAAAGTCACTAATGAACAAATGACCCTGCCACCTGGAGCACTTACAGCCTCATGTTATACTCCAGCTACATAAAAAAAAAAAAATTCTTCCCAGGCTATTGATTCACTGGCAGTGTTTGATTGTACCCTGAAGGCAGGTGACAGCTAGGCAACTGGGTTCTTACTGTTTTACACTCCCTGTTACACAAACTAAATAAATCTTCTCCAAATTAATTCACTTTTTTTCTCACTTCTCTACTATGTGACAGTTCAGTATTGAACAATCTGTACGTTGTCTCCTTCTGGGATATTGAACCAAAAAATTTCATAATCTGCATAACAACAGATTTCTAGAGCCTCAATTTAGCTTTAAGATAGTGGCAGCATTTGTTGTGCTCTACAGATTTTTGAAGCTGTCAGGTCAAAAGCATGACTTCTTTAATACTTATCACAGTTTTCTTGTGTTACCCTGATTATCTCATTTTGAAAAACATTTCCACTAACTAGAAATACGGGCAACACCTACAATGTCAGCTCGCTTGTACTGTGACCATAAATGTAGCAAGCTGGCCTCAGGGGAAATGAAATGAGATTTTAGGGATCAGGCTAGTCTAGAATATGAATGTCTTGAAGAAATGCTGCAAGACTTCTTCAAAAAAAGTCTTTACAGCTTGACCAAAATTACATTAACGAGCCAACTTCCTCAGGATGAAAAATAACCCCAGACACATACCTAATAACCACAGCAGGAAGAAAAGCAAAGGATTCCAGAGTCTGACTGGATTCATGTACTGAGGGGTGTTAACACAGAACATGAGATTTTGGGGGTTTATTTGAAAATCTCATTCAATTTAGAGTGCACAGTGTCCTTTACTCCCTAATATATACCATAGTGTGCATCACTGTGGTTTTAAGAGCATAGTCATCCTAAGAAAAAAGCTGCAGGAATGAATAAGCAGTGATCCCAAAGGACAGGAGTAGCCATAGGAGCAGTCAAATCAGGAATATTTGGATGCAAGACAGGTTCTCTTGAAAGACTTCTTTTCTGATTGTCTGGTTTCTCCAGCTGTTTCTCCACTGTCTTTTAACCTCTGTTTCACTTTGTACCTGCCCTATGACATTCTGGTCATCTGCTTTCTTTCACACCTTTTCTGTTCCCTTGTCATTGTTTATGTCTTCCTGATTCCCTGCCTCCATATAAACGTGTATTTAACGTGGCTTTCTTGGCATCAAGAAGTATGACTTTTTTTTATCTTGAAGCCTTTTTCCACCTTGCATCTGTCATCTTTGTTTCTATGGCTTGGTATCGTTTCTGTCTGTTTTGCTGTCTCTCTGTGTGACCGGCTGAGTTTGATGATCAAACACAGGGAATGGCTTTTCTACAAGGAACCGTTGGGTAAGTTAGGACTCTTCAATCTGGATAACAGACAGTTTTAAGTAGGCTATAAAAGAGGGTTTCAAAACTGTGGCTGATGTGGGTGGGTAGGGGTTGACTGGTCACAGAATATTCCAAAACAAGGTGCCACCAAATGAGGCCTCTAGGAGCAAGGCTGATCCAAAAGCAGCAGTTCTTCCTACAACTAGCAGTAGATCTGGAGGACCCTACCAAGTATACTGTGGGGGGGAAAATGTGTACAGTATCTCTTCAGTTCATAGTCACCGTTGGAGACAGAATATGGACCTGGTCACAGCCAAAGTAGTTCTTCATGTGTGTAGACAATGCTAACCACAACAGGATCATTCTTGGAGACTAGCAACATTAGAACTTCCCAATAATAATGCTGCCATGTTCCACTGCCCACAATACAAATGAAACTCAGCTAGTAAAATGGAAAAAAAAAATAAAATTAAAAAGATTAATTGTTATTTAATTTTCTGTCAAAAAAAAAAGTTTGGTTGGAAAATTTTATGGAGTCCTACTCAATGGACTATAGCTAAATGAATTAATTAGACAACAAAAAGATATTTAGTTTCACTCTTTCATTGTCTTTTGCAATTATTTCCATGCCTCAGTCCTTTTTCCATATTGTTTTCACAGTTGTAGTATTAGAACTTGTAACCACATTTGAATTTGAGATTATTTGGACTGACTAGGACATTTAGTATACAATGACAACGTATGACCTTCTGTCATCAATTCTGTCTTAATATTATGTATAAATTTTAATTCAGCTCTTTGAAGTGCTATTATTTAAAATGATAATAGAAATGTTTGTAATTTCCCTTTTTTAAGGAAATCTGTCTTTCTATTATGCTACTGTATCATAACAGTTCTCATTTAATATAAAGTAATTTAAACTTGTAAAAGAAAAATACACAGCTGCGAGGATATTGTGTTACTAGAAACAGACAGGTTGCTCATGTTTTTCCCCTTACATTTTGAAGAGGCATCTGCCACAGGAAGCTGTGTTAAGTCTGAGATTACGGTAACCAGAGAATAAGGAGGATTTCAGTCCCATGTGCTCCATTTGCCTTCTGTGACTATTCACCATATCTGCCTAAGATACAGGGTTAGAGGTAGTTGAAAAAATGAGAAAGTCCTGACCCTCACTGCACTTAATTCTAAATAACAATTACTACCAAAATCCTAATTCTGTTTCAGTAATTTATACTTTTGAAATTAGGCTGAGTCCTACCTTTAGTCTATACATGCCATTAACCAATACTGCAAACTCAAATACTGAAGCTTTCTGCCTTGATTTATAATATACAGGAGGCTAACATAAACTCACTGATGGATTGGTACCAAGGTTTCCAGCATTGAAGTGGAAACCCACAGACTCTTTGATTAAGTTTTGGCTAGGTTACCATAGCAAGAAACACTTGTATGTTCAAATGAGGACTTAGAAAGTCTACTGGAGCCTCTGAGGCAACTCAAAAGCCTGTGACTTTCCCTGAAGGGAAGGGAAGGATAAAAGGCAATAATAAAAGTTCTGAAATGAGGATATCCTGTGAAGGGAAAAAAGAGTAATACAGGATTATTTAAGGACAGACTATACATTGCATTGAAGTGTCAGTGAAGTAGAATTAATGTTGCTGAGGCCACTTTATTATGGATATTCTCTCATTTCTCATCATCACGAAGAAATCCCAATACAATACAGAATGATTTGTAGCTATCTATGTTTACTATGATACACACATACATGTGCATGTGCTCAGAAGTATGTATTTATGTTTATACAAAAAAGCCAGATTCCACAACCTTTACTCCTGCACAGAAGTACCTATTCATTTTACTTGAACAGATGAGATTATTTTGCATCAGTACTTTTCAAATAATGGAAGTACTATCTCCTTCTGAACGTCCTTCTCCCTTCTTGCATGCAACCACTAGTTAAGGAACAGGAACATCCAGCAGTTCCTTAGTCCTTTCAGAATGACAGAACAAAAGACTGTCTGTGACTACTAGTGGCAGACTAAAAGTCTCACTATCCCTCCTCAAGGAACTAAGTTGTGTAGGCATTTAAAAGCAGTTAGCTCTGTTAACCAAACATCTGCAGTAACTTCTCATTACCATTCTCTGAGGAACTCAGTTGCTCACAGTTATAAATCATCATAATTCATTTGCAATATTTTTTTTATTTTAACTGCATCTCCAAGTCAATTTTATAATTAAGCATTTAAACCACAAAGACTTATGCTTTCTTTTTTCACCCTTCCAGTCTCTTTTTGACCCTTCCTGTAACCCTTGGGTGTTGCAGCCCACAGGGTAAGAAAGCTGCCTTGCATCAATAGAAGATGATGGTCCATCCAGGGGGTTGCCCAAGGCGAGTCACTCAGCCCCAAGCATTACCACTGCCTCCGCTAAGAAAAAA
>NW_009223903.1:40323-44491 GCF_000690835.1 Fulmarus glacialis | reverse complement strand
GTCGGCGGGGCGGCCGGGCGCGCTCCTGCCCTCTGGCGTCCCGCCGCCTGGTGACCGCCAGATCAACCCCCGCCTCCTCTCGTACCGCATGTATATACACACGCTATGTATATGTATATAGTATACACGTTGTGTGTCTGTGTTTGAGTAGTATGTACCTCTATACACATAGTATATACATAGTACATCTATACCCGTAGTGTATATGCAGTATATTGTGTGTATATATGCTAGATACATTATGTATATGATCTATATGCATGCTATATATACACACATGAATAGTGTATATGTGCCAATAGTGTATATACACTAATACTATACATATATATGCTATATATACAACAATAGTACACACATATATAGTGTATATAGTATATACACTCTCTATAAACAGAATGTATTATATATACAGTATATAGTATATAGAGCGTGTGTATATACTATATATACTATACACCATGTATATATGTATGTAGTGTCTATATGTATATATATGTGGTTTTGTACATATGTATATTGATTGTGTATATATACAGATAGTATATATACGATAGCGTAAGTGTATGGTATATATGCTGTATAATATATGTACTATATACAGTATAGATGCTGTATAATATATATACTATATACCATATATACACCATATGATATATACACTATATAGTGTGTGTATATACTGTGTGTATACATAGTCTCTATATACACTATACATAGTGCACATATGTATATAGTGTATATATGTGTACATATACACACACTATGACCCGAGGATGGCAGCTAGGACACACCTAGAGGGAAGGGCACGTGGGCTCAGCAGCAGATGCAGAGGTAAAGCGCGCTGCAGCTTCTCCCCTGGGTGCCGAGGTTTCCCTCCCGGGAAGCCTGTCGCACTGCTGAGCACCCCTGGCCCCAGCCCGAAAGCTACCCTGCTGCTTCAGCAGGCAGGCAGGGGCCGTTCCCAGCGCTGTGTGCTCATCTAGTTATCTTCTCCCTACAGTGGCAGCTCAAACGCCTTCCGAGGACGTTCAGCTCCCCTTGCAGCCTTCACAGAAACAGGGGCGAACAGGCAGCTGGAAGCATGCACTCGGAAGTGCTCATGTCTGCTGATGTCGCCGGGAAATGGAACTATATGATAAAATCGAACTTTTTCATTCATTTATCATTGACCTTTCCCCTGTTTAAGGATGCGTCACTGCCAGGATTTTGTCTCCCTTCCCAAACAACTGAACATATTTGGACAGCTATATGCAGTGTCACATATGAAGAAAGAGATGGAGCAATATAGAGAAGGGGAGAAACACATGTGTTAAGCTGACAAATAGCTGAATTCTCCATTCTCCTCAACGGGGAATTTCTGCCTCAGAGCTATAGTGGTCTAGGATACAGAGCAAGTATTATTCCCTCTGGACGACAGGGCTGAAAGTTGAGATCCCATACACGTTACCTCAAAGAGGCTGTCAGATATTAGGTATAAAGCAAAGCTGTTGGTATACACAAAACGTTCACCATAAGCTTTTTTTTAGCATTTTCTAAAGACTGTTCACTGGATTCATAGTACCAAGACATCTGGATTTATGGTTTCATTACATTTTGCCTAACTTCAGATGTATATAATGTAACATTTATGTCTGAGCTACCTGTCTAGACTCTTTTTATACTTGGTGGAGAAAAATAAGCACCGTTTCAGATGGCTGCATTAGGGTGAGATGAATCGTGACCTAGAGGTGCCTATTCATCTCCCAACAAGGAGATAAAGGGAGCCTAGACAACTAACTCTGACATGGACCTCTGCAGTGTCAATGTCTAGACGGGGGTAAGATTAATCCTGGCTTTTAGATTTTTAAATACAGGGACACTGTGAGATCAGTTAGTCCGACTCTTGTTTAACACAGGTCAGAAACATTCATCAAATGGTGCCCATGTTAAGCTTGGTATCTTGTATTTGCCTAACAGGTATTTTCCAGAATGGCATCCAGCCTGGATTCAAAGACTTCAACCAATGGACAAGTCAGTTTTGCCGAATAGTTTGTTCCCGTGGTTTATCACCATCACCAAAATGATGTAACATGGTAGATAAGCATAGAAAGGGTATCAGTTCAGATTTTACTTTTGATTTTGTCTTTGATTCTAGCAAAAATGTGGGATAGTGAAAAATCATGTAAAAACGTACAGAGTGCCTAGTAGCTAAATGTCTAATTAACATTTCATTAATTTCCTACAGAATTATTCTATGGCTTCATTAGAAGAAAGTGAGGGGCAAATCCATCCCAAACTAAGGTCAGACACTTCTGTGCTATAGAACTGTTCTTTGTACAAGCACACTTTTTGCATACGTTGGAGAATGTTTTCTCTATGAACTACCTTTAACATATATATCAACTTCTTGCATATGTAGGGAGATGCAATTCACTGTTTGCTCTAAAACTCTCAAATGATGATTCTGCCACAGTGTGAAAAAGACAGATCATTGCTACCTCTCCTAGTTGTAGCATCTGTTTAGTTGCTCTGCTAGGAGGTAGGATTAGATGAACACAAAGTAGAGGAGAGAGATGAACCGCAAGGATCTCCCAGTGCAGGGTGCTCTCCTAAGATCCTTCCAATCCACTAACATCAGACTCAGCCAGCAACAGCCCAAGTGCCTTCAGCCCAGTTGCCACAATTGCTTTTGGTAGTGAAAGGATGGAAACTGAATTTATAAAAGACAATATTCATGAATTATCCAACTGCTAGGAAACATTTTTTGTTTGGGGTTTTTGGTGGGTTTTTTCTTCTGTTTTGTTCCTAGGTTACGGAGCTAATTATAAACAGAGCTGTATTAGCAAACCTGAAAATCACAAGCCTATTCTAAAAACATATATTTATCATTAGTGCTACAAAATTAAATTTCTACTACCTCCTCATGATTTAGAACCATTGGATTTATGTAGGACTTGAAAACTGATAAACATCATTATTTTTATTGTGGATGTTGAAAAACATGGAGCTTCATTTCTCATTAGGACATTCACACTGAACCATCACTATAACCATTTGCAAGATTCTTCTACAGATTTATGATTCACATGGTCTAAACTTACTAACCACTCCACATTTTAAGAAACCCTTTGTTCTTCCTTAGTTACTAAAGTACTTATTTTGTGTGACCTCAAATCTTTCTCATCCTTTTAAGTTCACTCCACTTAGCTCTTTGTGGCTGACTTGAAAATATTTATTGAAATGTAGTAGCATAGGAAGTAAATGTCAAATTCCTTCAAAACATTTAAAAGCAAGTGTTCCCCAACCTCGTCTTCCTCCAGCGCTAAGGAGAACACTCTATTTGAAGCATGTGGTGACATTTACCATTACTGTCAAAGTAATCTTTCAAGTGATGAATTCAAGACATAAATACATGTCTGCAGTCCATGGCAGATTTCAAAACTGTCACTCAATTAGAATTCCTGCACGGGAGCAGGAAGAAATTCTCCGTTTAGTTATTTTATCAGAGGGAACAGAATATGAAGAAATCACCCTTCTTTCCCTCCTGCCCCCTAAAAACAATATTTGTGTAATTTTGCTGAAACGGCAACTGTAGTGAAGTGATTCATCTAGGTATAAATCCATAAAGCAGTTTGCAATATTTTGGGGATGTGGTTTAGGATGAGTTATTGCCCTGAATAGAAGTCTTGGACTATTCTATTCAGTCTCCAAATTTAAATATGACCCTACACACTATTGTTTCACTCCCTGGTTTGCTGCAGGCAAAGATATCAAACTGGGGGACTTGCCACATGCAAACATATAGGTTGATATACCAAGAGCCGCTTTAGCTGACACCGTGTGGACATCTGTTGTGCGCCCCCCATGTCATGGGAGAGGGATCAGGAGGCAGTCGTGCAGGTCTGGCAGCCCAGCAAGGAAGGTAACCCCCCCATGCAAAGGTATGCGCCTTATGGCAGGTTGCTAGCCCCCTGGCACGAGAAGACAGACATCGACAAATGCAAAGGGCAAAACATCAGGGCCTTTATTTCAGTATTTGTACAAATGTAGCATAGTTAGTACACATGCAGACACTATCAGAGGAAGTTTTCTGGTCTGATGCATGAAGCGAGGCTGAACTATCACAGAAGTCACCGCTGGCCCTAGAATATAACATGTGCGCATTGCTTCCCTGGTCAGCCAACAA
>NW_009223903.1:28150-40313 GCF_000690835.1 Fulmarus glacialis | reverse complement strand
AGAATGAGTGTGAGGGAGAAGAAAGTGAAAGCATTTCATTAAAACCTAAAAATGCAATACTGAGAAAAATAATCCCAGTTACTAGGCTGCTAATTTCATCACTGTCACTTCTTCGGCCTTCCTGTATTTCTGGATGTTTTTCAGCAAGTCTGGAGGAGTTTCCTTGCTATTCTTTTTGCCAGTGACCTTTTGATGTGGAGGGGTGGATTGGCTTCCTGATTTATGCAAGGAAGGCAGAAACACAAATGAGACTTTATCCATATGGCGCTCCAGCAGCCCCATACCTTCTGGGAATGGACAGCCATGCACTCCTGTTGTAGGCGATGAGGATTAATCTGTTAATATGGAAGATTAATTTATTTTTTAGACACAGTTAAAAATAAACCCCTGCTTCAGTAATAAGGAGGAAAGCAGAGAGAGAGGAAAAGAGGTTTCTGTTTGCTTGCTGTTAATACATGCTCATATTAACAGGCCACTTAAGGTGAAATAATGAGCAGCCTCAGGTTGTATGAGCCATTAGGGAACGTCACAAGAATTTTTTGATTACAGTTCTAGTTTCACCTTCACAGAAACCATGATGTATGCAGAAGTGGCTTTAAACTACTTTTAAACACCCCAGTGTAATGTAGAGTAGCCTTAGGACCACTGCAATTCATCCCTTCTTTCTAGCAAAACCACGTTCACTTCAATGCACTTAAAAAATCTTCAGATAAACAGAAATGACAGAACACAACATAGGTTTCCATTTAAAATGCTGCCCTTTAAAACACTGGGAGCAAAAAAATGGAGAAAGTGGGGCTAATGTTTCCAGCTAGATCTTTTTATAGAGTCAAAAAGAGCCATTGTCACCTAGTGGCTGTGAACCTCCCACTGCCATAGGACATATAAATAGAGACAGTTTTGGATGGAGATTTTATTTCACAGTACCAAACGCACCAATTTCATCCGCTGGTGTTCTTGACCAAGTGTTCGGCAGGCATTTAGGAAAGATGCTCCTATAAAATCTGTGACGTGAAGGAAAAACTTTGCAACAGGAAAGAAACATGCCTCAGAGGAGACTGAACTGAGACTGCAACTCACCGGTGGTCTGACTGTGGGAGCTGTAAGCAGCATCTTGCTTTGCCACATATTTGGCTTTCAGAGTATAAGTTACAATGAAACAAGAATTGAATTTGTCCATATGTTCCGTGACTGGAACACATCCTATGTCAAAACCATCTCTACTGACTTTACCATTGATAACTTTGAAAGTGAGATAACAATAGTCAGGTATAGTACTGTTTAACATGGGTAAACCTGAGATAAAAACAGATAGTTTGTATTTCAGCATTTTCTATTTTTTTAACAGAAAGGCAAAAAAAAAAGAAGGAATTGGGTAAAAAGCTAATTATGTCTTTGAAGAGATTCACAAAAAGAGAATTTATCAGGTAGGTAGTTTTTAAATGGTGATGTTTATTTGCTTAAAATTAAGCACCTGCTTAAGGTTTTATGAATGGAAGTCTTAATATTTTCTCGCCATCCTAAGCCTATCTAAAGTGATTAAAGCACTATGTTTCCTTTAGAAAGTTTCCTGCTGAGGTAGTGACTACAAAATGCATCTCAAAGTTAAGGGTAAAGAGTATTTATAATAAAGGAAAGCTTTCCAAGACTGAGGTGAAATACTTTTTTATGTCACTGATAGGACTGATGCCTCTCTGAAGATATCATTATTACCCATAATCTTGCAAACAGTTCACATATGCTTAGCTGAAGGCATTATGAAGTCCTAATAGCTTTTATAGGCCTACTCATGTGCTTAAAATTAAACTCAGTCCTTTATGACTGAAAGAATGTAGGAAAAAGAGCAAACATTTTTTTCTGATTTTAGCTTATTGCTGGAATAGGTGCGTGTGTAATAGAGCTTCATAGCTTAATTTCATTTTTCATGTGTTCTCAACTGTTTTATTATTTCATTTTTGATTGTAATACTAAGAGGCTCTTTCTCTTTCTCTTCGTCACTCTATTTCTTCTTTATCTTTCTTTCTTTCTTTCTTTCTTCCTCTCCCTGTCCCCTCTCTCTCTTTTTCTTTCTGTCCTTCTTTCTGACAAGGATTAAATATAATGGTAGTTTTTCATTTTTATTAATGCCAGGTCAAAAATCCTATTGCTGAATAGGATTCTAAAGACTCCTCTGTAGAACGAGAAAAGAGAGAAGCTGAGAGACTTGGCAGCAGAAACTTGATGCATCTCCTTCAGGAAGAAATATTTGCCAGTCAGAAGATTGACAGGTTAGGGTAGAGTGAAGGGAGGGGACCAAATAAGTAGTGACTACACAAACCGAAATATTTACAGTAATACGTACACTTTTAAATACATTAAAATATACATGAAGAGATACCATTGCATGGACTATGTCCTATCATACAATGGATTAGAAAATTAGAATTTTTATTATAAAAATGAGAAACCCACTCATTTGGTAAATTTTATTTTTACTTGAAGAGGTATCTTGCATCGTTTACACATAAATTTGCCAATATTTAAAAAGTCAGGAGTCAGTTTTGCACAATATTACAGTGCTTGCTGGATATCAGCACCAAATTAGAAATATGCAAATGAGAAACCCCACTCCGTGAGGATGGGAAAGCCTGACTCTTTTTCTCTTTCCACTGTGTAACTCCCGGTTTCTTGATAAAAGTGAAAGAATATTTTGCAGGATTTGAGGCACTACTTTGTGGTTATTACTAATAAGCTTATACTATCTAAGAACATAAAATATTTGAATCAGAAAATGCCAACAATTTGTGTCTGCTTTCAACAAGACAGACAAATTAAGAGAAGTCATAAACGCTGTTAAAGAAAATAGTTGTAGGAAGCTTATTTAACATCTCTGGCTAAGAATCACAGTACAAATACAGACCTATTCAATGACTGAGTTTTCTCCATTTATGAAAATGCTGCCCAGGATTTAAGGGAATTGCAAGAATTGGCAGTACTGCTATGGCACCACGCTCTCCTAGTAGAATATGTCATTAATCATCACTGTATCTTAAACATCAACTCCCAGAATATTATGTAGTGTCTTCCACTGCAGCATTATGCTCTATAGTATTTAATTTCAAGTGAAAACAAGGAGAGACTTGTTTGCACGTTGACGTACAGTGAGTCTTTTCTTTGCTGGGAAACCGTGCAAAGCAGATTCCATCTTTTGTGCTTGGTTTGGAGCGTGAAGGCAGTTTACCCAACTCTTGTGCTGCTATTGGCACCATACTAACAAGCCCTGACTTCTTTAACATGCATCCGTTGTTGTGCTGTCCAGCTTCTATCTGTTTCCAGGGCACCAAAGGGAAGAGGTAGACGCATGCTCAGTCCACATGCATTCCAGAACAATGTGAAATATATCCCCAAGTTAGGGTACTCATGTTTTAAAGAATAAAATGAATGTGTAGCAAAGAAATAAATAGGGAGTATTTGGGAAGCTAAAAACAATGGAAAATTTTTTTTGGCTAACTTATTTGCACAGTTTCAGTCCAGTGGGTCACAGTCTAGGGAGATGAACCTTCTGCCTCTCGCTTAGCAGAGGTATGGAGGACAGTGAAGTGCTAGTTTAGGCTGAAGTCCCTGGTGGGACTTCACCCGGACACCCCTGGTTGAACTGGGTGAATCTGATGGAAGAGGCTGCAAAGTTTGGAAAGAATCACGTTTGGCAGATGATGTAATTGTCTTATCAAAAGCTTCAAAAACCCATGTGAGATGTAATGCACTGAGAAAGGATACTCTCTGATGTTCACACAAACATTGTTAGAGGCTGTCCAGACAGCTGAGAAGACAGCAAACTTTATTTTCACTTGTCTTTCCTGACATAGTGAATATGTTGATAAGAGCTGGTATCTAAACTGTATTTTGAATATCCCACTGGAACTTGCTTCCTGTCAAGGGCTAAGGCACAAAGCAGCAGAACAAAACCTGCTAACAGTTTCTGTGGCATTCTATGTCTTGTTCATATGACCTGGCAAAAGGGATGATCTGTTCTTGGAAATGGAAGGTATTGTTCCCCTAAAGATGCCTCATCTACCTTCTTTATATTTCCTCTATTTTAGATATTCATTTTCATGATTGTGGTAATTCTAGTTGATGTTGATGTCTATACAACTCAATTGTTTGGGTTTACAACAAACATATCAACATGTTTAATATAATAAGTATGATATAATACAGCCTTACATAATCCCATGTATATTAATAGTACAACATAGCACTGAAGATGGCTTACAAATCAGAAGTAATTCTATATACTGACTCCGAATGCTCTATTAGTAATAAAAAAAAAATATACATACACACACCTATATATGCTATACTATAAATAATAGCGTATATAAATTTTATGTATGCATATATTCATATATGTTCTATTTTAGACCTGTACCAAGAGATGTATATGTATAAAAATATGGGGGTTTTTTTATTTTTAATTAACAAATAAGTCCCAAAGGAAGACTTAGACAGTGAGCTTTTGAACATGTAGGTGATTATTGATCTTTATGCACATTTTGTATACATTAAAACTACAACTTGAACTTTGCCTGCAGGGCATTTGCTGCCAATGAAATAAGTATATTCTGCCTCTCCTATTTTATTCAATGCACAATTTGAACAACCACAAGAAAACAATAGCAAGTGAGAAGAAGACATCACATATACCTCTCAAGCCTCTCAAATGTCTGTAGATTGCTTACTGTTATTGATAGGGATATGGCTAATTTAAAATAAAGTGTTCCAAAGTAAAATTCCATTACTGAAAATTTGCTGGGTTTTAAATACTTTAAATGCCTGCCAACAGTCTGCAGAAATTGTCGTGAGGTACAGTAGCTTCCAATAAAAACCTAATCTTTCTTTTGCTTAAAGAATGTTCTCATATTTCTGACTCTCCTTGTACTTTATATCTGCCTTGATTAATTAAGGCAGTTCAGCACTGAGGCTACTTGCATTTTTAAACTGAGACACGTATTCAAATACCTTGCTGAACTGTAGCCCAGGTTTTAACATGTGTGCTCGTAAAATAATGCTAAATTAGTATGAATTGTTAGCAGAACAGGAAATGTTCATATATCGAATGTTCTATATATAGAATAATAAACAGGAAACAGTAATAAAAAACCAGCTGTGGTGGCAAACGGGCTTCCACGTAGCTTGAGATCCCACAGGGCATGGAAACATGGGGTGGTTAAGCCGTATACTACAAATAAGCATACAATCGTAGCAGTCATTCCACAGGTACCTTTGACTTCCCTTATTTCTGACAAACGTTACTTATCCCTGAATTCTGATACAGAAACTCATAAATAACTTATTTACAGAGTAACAAATGAAACACAGTTACAGGCAGTGAAATCACTGCACGAAGAGGGAAAAACTGAGGATTTTTTGGCTCAAAGGCCAACCTACAAAAAACTGATGCTAACTATACTAGAATGAAAGGTTCTTTTGAAATTCTTATTACTTACATTTGAGCCATACCATGCTTTCGGGGTTAAATCTACAAATACTAAGATCTGAATCAGCTCCTGAGCCAAATCCTTTGAAAGATAAGTGGCTTTGTGCTTAAAATTAGATTTCTTATTCCATATTTTAAGACTTAATCAAGTGGCTTCATTTTCAAAGATATTAAAAGATGGAAAGAGCCATATAAATCAAAATGTCATTTGGGTCAGCACATCAAAAATTAAACTTGTTGCATACCTGAAAAGCTGTTTGAGGCCCCAAGTTTGAAACTGTAGGCTATTATAGTAATTAAATATAGAATTTGTCAGTTTGGGTGGAAAAGTTTTGGGTTTTTTAAGTAAATATATTTATATGGGAGCAATTACAACCAAAAAAAAAATTCCCCCAAAAAACCACAAATCATAAACTGTTCCCTGTTGCACAAAGGCAAGCTACATATACCATAAGTATGGCTTTGGCTACAAACGTTAAAGAATTTTCATTTGCGTAGGTTGGAAAATGCAGAGTACTATTTGTGCTTGTACAGGAGTCCAGTACATGCCATTAGTTTTACAACTTACTCATAAAAATGGAGATACCCTTCTGAGAAAAGGCAAGAAGAACTGACCCAAACAACCAGCAATAAAGTAATAAGCAATTGTGTGATTTATTGTTCAAAACCAGGAATTCTGCTTCCACTGCTCTGTTTCTATCATCAGAAATGTAGCCTGATAAAAAGGAAAGAGAACAAAAGTTTATTTCTCTCTTTATCTTATTCATTGTGCATTTACATTTTTATTAATTATCTTCAACTCTTGGTCCCTTAGGTATGAATAATTCTGAAAATAATACTAGACCAGCAGTTTTCCTCTTCCTGAAAGTGACTTATTCTCCTCCAAGAACAAATAACTAGTAATATTTTTAGGAGGAAGAGTCAATAAAATTGAGGCTATGCTTTCATGAGGGAAGTATAGTACACAAAATACTGTTAATGACTCAGAAAT
This sequence comes from Fulmarus glacialis, assembly GCF_000690835.1. NCBI lineage: Eukaryota > Metazoa > Chordata > Aves > Procellariiformes > Procellariidae > Fulmarus > Fulmarus glacialis. Next base: position 33,846 of record NW_009223903.1, on the reverse strand, counting down.
TATCTTGAAAACAAGGAGCTTTTCCTCTTCTCTCATTATGTTTTTGGTGATGTCATGGAGCAGATCCAGAATCACACTGTGTTCAGTGTGTCCATTGATCCAGTTGGAATTCACCATGGAGAAACTGGGTTCAGGGAGTATGTTCCTCCTTATGAAAAGGAAAAATTATTTCTCTTCCTTTTTAGCCAGCCATAGAGCACAGCTCAGACCAATCCTGTTGGGCCAACATAGATATTTTCAAAGATAACATTGTCTGAGATACTCTTAGAAGGCAGTTTCTGGTGCAAAATGTCACAAATGTCACCTCCACATCATCCATCTTTTTGGTAAGTAGTCAACATCTGTGATACCCTATATGACATACTAGCCATCTAGGTTGTCCCTCCTCCACTAAAATCAACCCCCAAAGTAAACCACGCAGATTTGACAGGCGTTAAGTCTGAAATTCAACAAAATGTCTTCTCTTGTCTTAGAAACCCCAAACAACTCTTTTGTGTGATCTCTAAAGTTGCTCTGTCATGGCATGCAGAAACGACTGCTGCAAAGTAGCTAGACAACAACAGCCCCTGTCCTGCAGAGTCTATGATGAGGCAAGATCTGAAAACACTTTAAAAACACTCATTAACTTCCCTTTATCATATGGCTCCTTTCAACTATATATGTACATATGTTTAAAATTTTCCTGAATAGCGATTTTCAAAAGCTTTCCTGATGTGGGGCCTCTGTGAATAATGCACTGTTCAACCAATTCTCTTATTCCTTGTCTGTTGCCATATGACCTCTCAACCCTTTATGAGAAAGGGTTGTAGCTCCATGTTCTAATCTAAGAGATAAATATGAGTTGCAGAAGAGAGGACAGGTTATTTTCTTGCACACCTCTTGTATATCATCATCTATTTTGTAGATAGCAGTGCCTTATCTTTCTGGATGCTCAGGATTCTGAGCGTCTGTCACAGTACTGTCTTTTCATAAAAATCATGAGGAAGTAGTTTCTGCTAATACACCTCCTTTCTCAAAGATTCACAGCAATCTCTACCGAATTCTCCAAAAAAAAGGTTGGATAAAAGTATCCACATTTTTGTTCTGAGTCATGATATCTGATCTGAAGTCAATTAACCTTAAGAGTGAATTATTTTGTACTCTATTCAACAAGAAGAAACACGCTTTAAATGGAATACCTTAGTAGTTTAAACTATTCTCCTTTGTTTTACAAAGTGTAACTGGAAAACCGACAAAGAATTTTATTTCCCACAAAATATTTTAAAAATGATGAAAATCAGAACTTTGCATCAAAGCACTTCCTCAGCCTCCAGCTGAAGCCTAATCAGCTGGTATAAACTATGCTTGTGTTGGCTGAATTTATTGTGTATTGAGGAGGCACAAATGTGCATACAAAAGTAGGAAGAGGTGGAAATACCACTGAGCACCAGTGCCTTTGTGGGAAAGCGAGAAGCTGTGAAGTGATATACAAGTTCAAAGCCTAATTATGTAATTAGTAACTGAAAGGTCAAAGCCAGCCAAGCACAGAGATAAGCCTTGAAATACTTACTAATAAAAAAAGGAGCACAAATTTCAGGAACAAAAAGCACTCAGATATTTTTTGCCCTTTAAAAGCGAGAGTTTTCCGAGAATACATGTCATGGCTGTGCAGGCCTGGGTCCAAACAGCGAAGTGGAGAACTCTCATCTAGCCTGCCTCCAGCGCTGCTTCTCCACACAGTGAAGTCCTTGGTGTGGAGAGCTGTTTTTAATACGCTCAAGTTACAGCTGGGTTTAAGTGCTTTGCTTGATCTGGGACGCTGCCTCTCGATGTTGGTGCAGGCGGCAGGGTTTGCAAACTCGATTCAGACGGTGCAGACACCAGCCTTCCTGTGTTCCACTGAACGGGTCTCCATAGCTTGAAATGGTGTGAACGTGTCACCTCTCCTGTCGTACGCACTGAGCTACGTACAACAGACAGGAACGGTCGTGTTGCTCTTGGGTCTGTTTCTAAGATACAAATTTCATTGTTGGCCTTCACCTTCTCATGGTTTTGCTGAATCTGACCTTGCTTGGTTTAGTACAGTCAGGATATAACCCAGAGCAGGAACAGATATCCAAGGATTATCCAAATTCAGGAATGAATATCAGAACTTTTGGAGGGTGAGAAAATCCTCAGTCTATTTTGACATACGAAATTTTTTGAAATAGTAAGGAGCCATGTTTGATCTTCACGAGGAATGGTAGCCTCTTCTTCCCTTGTACTCCTGACTGATGCATGGGAAAGGGAACAGAGAAAGCAAGTATGTTGTGTCTTTAATACAGGCATGGACAGTGTTATACTGGTAGAAATGACTGCCTGTACCTTTGCTTCTTTTAGTGCAGTTCAGTCCCTGGACAATGTGAGACAGGGAGATGGCTAGCATAGACAGAGGCCAGCACGCCTAGATTATGGGAACCCATTGCTGACAACTCTTGCCAGCACTGGCTGAGTTTCCTCATAGGGCTGGTACCAGAGTTCAGCATTTACATTTTGCATATATTATTGCTCATATTGTTTTCCAGACCGCTGCACATGCTAGCCAGCTTAAAATTGAAATACAACGCCTGCCCTGGCAAGGGCAGTGTTACCCGTGAAAGTCACTCAGATACTTACTTCACTTATGTGACTTCCCGGGGCTTGTGGGCGTTAGAGTTTGGGTTTCAGTTGCTTAATTCCCTGTTGGGGCTGCAAGGCTGAATCTGCAGAAAAGGTTACAGTTTAAACAGTGCCCCATGTATATTTGCCAGTCCTACAAAGCACAAGGTAACTTGGTTAAGGCAGGCACTTTTGACTTCCTGATAATTTTTCAGTCTGGCACATCAGAATTTAAAAAAAAAAAAAAGTTTTAAAGAGGACATATGGGGTCTTTTTGTCTGTTGTGGACATCATTACGCCTAAATGGAAATACAAGAGAAAAGTTTTTTATGTTAGATGCTTAAAATTATCAAAAGTGAAATAAAGGCGGTTTTAAAATAGCAAAACTAAGGATTGAACTTTTATTTTCAAAAAGACTGACTGCACCTTTTTATTAGACATTTGTTTTCTCTTAGCTGGAAGCTTTTAAGAATACTCTAGTTTAAAGGAAAACCTATATATTTGGACTATCATGTAATCCCCCCTCTTGCTGAATAATGTTTGCTCTGTCAAATAATTTTTCATTTGGAAACAGCATTCCTACCTCACACGGCTGTAATGTAACTTGAGAAAAAGTGATCAGAGGGAAAACAAGATGTCTTAAATCCCTATAACCTTAACTTGGTAGGCTAATAATGCTATTTAATAGCTAAGTAATTAATCTCACCTGATCACTTCAGCAGAAACATTGCATTGTTCCTGAAGTGCTTCTCTCAAACCCCCAACTGCTACCAAACGGCTGCCCTCTTTCCCCCTCCTCACACCCCCAATCATCTCCCAGCCCTCCAGCAGGCAATGCTGCCCAGTGCACCCAGAAGCATCTCCCCAGGGGTATCTGGACGAGGGGAAGAGGAATCTACTGCCAGAGTGCTGTAGGGGGGCCTGGCGGGGCTCAGCTCCTTCTTTGCTCTGAAACATCTCAAAGCAAAATTAACAAGTACGTGATGTTTTTGCTTAGTGCTGTGACATTTCTGCGAGGTTTTCTCTGAAACTTGGAAGGAGAATCCCAGTGCATTTGCTACTCAGAGTTTCCCAGTTCCTATCCATATTTGTTACTTCCCCACTGATGTAAAGCACAGAGGCAGGGGGACATAGTGGTGGCTCTCACCTTCACACACTAAGATCTGCCCATACAGAAATTCAGCAAGCTTTGAGGCTTTCTGGACCTATAAGCATTTGGGAATTCTTATTGACTTCTGCAGAATGTGCATTTCACTTAAAAGGTGAGGCTGGAGGTTACCTGTGAAGAAAATCTTCTAAATGTAAAGAAAGTGTTTCCTGCGTAGAGCTACGTCCTATGTAGCTCATATGAGACAGAAATGCTATCTCCAAATTATATCATTTTAATGACAAATACCAGTCTCCTTAACAGAATCATACAATTATTTCACTTCACAAAAGGCAATGCAAAAGGACTCACACACTCAAAGAGCCCAGGCTTGTTTTCAGGATTGGAGTCTGCATCTGAAATTCTAATTTTAGGTATTAATTGTTTACTACTTGTTAATGTTCAATCATGATATCCATTGAAAATCTACTGAACAGGGAGCTGATTACTCGGTGGACTGAACAAAGATTTCTTTGAGAAGTTTCATACCATTCATGTAAGTAGGCTGAGGAGACACCAAAGTGGGAAAATTAAATTATTAAAACTAAACTTAATTCAGGCAGGCATCCCAACTGAACAAAATACTGATCAAGTGTTTGGGACCTTCATTAATGACCAGAAAGTTACTGCTGAGTTGAGCCAAGGGCTCCGTCATATGCAGTCAGCACAATCACTGCCATATGTGGGAAAGGGAACATTAAACTGAGCAGGGATAAACAGAATCGCTATAATGATGCTGTAGATTTGCCTTAAGATCTTCAATAGTCCTTCTTGAGAGTAATTGCCATGCGTCATACGATGCAGAAGGATCAACACAACAGCTGCCTTCAAATGTATCTGGCACCCAGGTGTTCAAGCCAGTTGCCAAGTTGCCTGTAGCAGCCAGCTTTTTGAGGCAATCACACAGCTCAACCCCACTTCTGCAGCAGCGTAGACACTTAGCTTCGTACTGCTGTAAGCTCCTAGTATGCAAAACTATGCCTGTGAAAAACTTTCTGCTGGCCTATGGATTTGTACATAGCAGGCAAACCCATGATTTCTCCTTTGGCAACAAACTCCCCCTCTAGTTTTAGTCTTCCGACCTGTAAACTTTGAGGGCTGGAAGAGCCCTCTGCTGAAAAGTAAACAAACATATGGTGGTGGGTTGACCCTGGCTGGACGCCAGGTGCCCACCAAAGCCACTCTAGACCCTGGCTGGACACCATGTGCCCACCAAAGCCACTCTATCACTCCCCTCCTCAGCTGGGCAGGGGAGAGAAAATATAACGAAAGGCTCGTTGGTCGAGATAAGGACAGGGAGAGATCGTTCACCAATTACCATCATGGGCAAAACAGACTCAACTTGGGGAAATTAATTTAATTTATTGCCAATCAAATCAGAGTAGGGTAATGAGAAATAAAACCAAATCTTAAAACACCTTCCCTGCACCTCTCCCTTCTCCCCAGTCACAACTTCACCCCCAAATTCTCTACCTCCTCCCCTACCAGCAGCACAGGGGGACGGAGAATGGGGATTGCGGTCAGTTCATCACACATCGCCTCTGCTGCTCCTTCCTCCTCAGGGGGAGGATTCCTCACACTCTTCCCCTGCTCCAGCGTGGCATTCCTTCCACGGAAGACAGTCCTCCACGAACTTCTCCAACATGAGTCCTTCCCATGGGCTGCAGTTCTTCACGAACTGCTCTAGTGTGGGTGCCGCAGGGGGTCACAAGTCCTGCCAGCAAACCTGCTCCAGCGTGGGCTCCTCTCTCCACACCTGCTCCAGCACGAGCTTCCCACGGGGTCACAGCCTCCTTTGGGCTCATCCACCTGCTCTGCGTGGGGTCCTCCATGGGCTGCAGGTGGATACCTGTCCACTGTGGACCTCTATGGGCTGCAGGGGGACAGCCTGCCTCACTATGGTCTTCACCAAGGGCTGCAGGTCAATCTCTGC